>NW_017962920.1:556367-628214 GCF_001661345.1 Ascoidea rubescens DSM 1968 | reverse complement strand
TTTGATATATTTGGAATTATCTTTCAAGAACCAGAAATTAAATAATTCATTTCGAAAAGTATCAATAGCTAATATGAAAACTGCCCTGTTGTATTTATACTGATAGAGACTGCAATGAAGTCAACAAAATATTTACCATTCGAATTTCAATAAACACTTCTAGTTAAAAATGTGAATAACGAAATAATTGATTCATATTTTCTTTTATATTCTTCCATATAAATAATGTAGTGGCTATCCATATTGATATTGATATTCAGATCCATATCTATATTCAATATTGAAACTATAGTTACGATATACTCACCTCTCAATATAGCATATTCAGTTTTCATAACAACAAACATAGATATACAAGTTGCTAAGTAGTAAAAATGGAACTGTCTGGCACTGGATTAGTTCAAAAATTAATTTCCAAAGTGTCTAAGCAACTTCATTCTCCATCTACCTCATCAAATCTCACACCCAAAGAAATAAGTGCCGCCTCAAAGGTATCTAATTCTGCTTTTATACATCTTACCACAGACTATCAATATCACAATTCTATTATTAAAAAAAGTCTTCTCTTTTCTTCTAGTAATATTTTTGATAAAGATAGTAATAATCTGACTGATCAAGATTATTGGAATGACTATAATAATGATTTTACTATTGATACCGATATTATTAATCGTTTTGGTAACAGAAAATTCGGTGTGCCAAAAGATGCTTTGTATTTTGAGAACTTGGATTTTTCACTTTACTCCCCTGAATACAGCAAATTAATTCAAAATCTTACACTTTCTTTAAATGTTTTTGAATTGAATGAAGCAAAATCCAATCTATTATTTGATATTATAAAAAAAACTAAAGATTTGCAAAATATCAATTTTATTGTTTATAGCCCTAACGTACTTTTCCCATATAACTTGAGGGGACCGAATAATTTGAGACCATCTAAAAATAAATATGAAGTTTGGAATCAATTTACAAAATCATTGATTCTTGTTAACTCAAGTTCTTTGAAACTGGTTACTATTAATTTTAGGGATTTTTTAATTGACGTTTCTGATTATTTTTGGTTTTTAAATCAGTTAACTGAAGATAGATCAAGAAGCTACTTTACAAATGGGGCAAGGTTTTTTTTAAAATTTGAGTCCTTTGGTAAAAGTTCTCTATTTCTTAAACAAAAAAAGTCAAAGTATACTAGAATATTAATTAAAAAAGATAAACTCGGTGTTAAAAATAATAACAAACATAGAATTGACTCAAATTTTTTGAGCCAATTCTCAAAGGTTTCAAGGAGCATAAAACAAATAAATCAATTCACAATCAATGACGATATATTTTTCAAAGAATTAAATTCATTTATGAAGCTTTCATTTGATTATTCATTTCCCTTTTCATTTCCCCATCAAACAATTGAAATACAACCTTTTGCTTCTTTTCTTAAAATAAAATCAGTGGTATTTCAGAGTGGCAAGTTAACAAACCTTGAAAATTTAAATAAAACCCAGTTTACCGAATTGGACTTGCCTGGATGTCAGATTGTTGACATTGAAATAATACCAAGTTTCAAATATTTAACATATTTAAATTTATCCGATAATAAAATTGAAGAAATATCATTTTTATCAAAAATGATTGATTTGAGAACTTTAAACTTGGCTGATAATGAGATTAAAGACATATCATGTCTATCCAAATTAATTGATTTAAGAAGTTTAAATTTAAATCGAAATAAGATTGATGATGTTTCTTCGTTAGGAAAGCTAATCTATTTAACTGATTTAAAATTAGATAACAATCGTATTACAGATATTGATTTTGTAATTAATTTAAAAGAATTGAAAAACTTAACATTTTCCAGAAATAATGTTGAAAAAATCAATAATTTGTCAGGATTGAACAATTTGATTTTTTTAAAAGGAAGTTTCAATCGAATTAAAAACGTTAAAGACATATTGTTTTCTGTTGAAAATGCAAAAAATTTTAAAAAATTAAGAGAAATTAAAATTTCTATAAATATAATTGAAAACTTGCAAAACCTTTATATACCAGACAATGTTGAGTATTTTGATTTTTCATGGAATGAAATTAAAGAATTTTCAATTAAAAATGTGGAAAATCTTTTGAAGCTAAAATTTATTCGATTGAATTGTAATTCATTAAGAGAATTGAATAATTTTGAAATTCCAAATAACATTGAACGGATTTATTTAAATCACAATAATTTACAATATCTTGTTATTCCACATAATTGCAATGCCCTTGAATTACAATTACTTTATTTAGACTCTGGCGTGTTGGTAGATGAAGATTAGATTATGATTCCAGCAAGTTTTAGAATATTACGTTTTCTAAATTGAGGATTTTGATGATTGGAAAAGTGTTAAAATACATTGAAGATGTATAAATTTGGAAAAATAAAGTTGTAGTTGATATTTAAATGATAATCATCAAATTGAAAGAAGGAATTGAAGTTTTATTTTAAAGAAATAATATTTTTTTATCAGGTTTTTGGTTTACAATTTTGTTTTTTGAATTACTATTACATTAGTTCTTCATTTTTTTCTAATTTCTATATTTTTTATATTTTTAACATTTTTAATATTTTTTATAGCTTAAGTTTATTTAAATACTATGTAACAAATGCGTAACAACTTGCCAACTATAAAAAATAAACTATTTTTTTCGAAACCAAATCAAACAAATAATTAAGATTTGCAGTATTAACATATTTATCAACCTGGTTCCAACTAGTTAATGGTTTTATACACGTATATATAGACCACATGATCCCCATCTGCTATTCCTTTTTCAATGTATATTTTTTGAGATTTTTATTATTTTTGTTGTTATTTGGGAAATATATGCTCAAAACAAAGAACGGTCTCCACGGGATTCGAACCTGTGTTTGAAATCTCGGCCCATTTTGTTTTGGAAATGATAAAACATTCACAAAATAACAAAGAGATATCAGAAAAGAGATATCAAAGAAGAGATACAGTTGGAACGGTTTGATTTTTTTATTGATGTTGATACATCAGATATACTGTCAAATATAATTATGGTACAAGCAAAAACATAGTCAGATCGCTTAATAGTCAATAGGTTCCACAAAGGTTTCTGAGTTCTGCAATTTTCACTTAATTTAGTACTTTTTTTTTATATTCGAATTATTAGCAGCAATCACTAGGATATTTATAAAAATTTTTTTAGTATATAACTTAAACTTTTAAATTATTAGACAAGTTAATTTTAAAATCATCACTGAAGTACTTTTTTTATCATTATATAATTATAATTATTATTGTAATCATTTTATTCTGCTCAGATGGTTTTTTCATTTTGTTTCATTTTGGTTTTCAATTGATTAGTTTAAAATAATATTTCCTGTATTCAGTTGTCTTTTACTGTTCATGTTTTTTAATTATTTTAAAATAAATCATTTCAATTTGATTACTTTTTTCAAAATTAGTCGGTATTTTCCGGAGTATTTAAATCTGAACTTTATGCAGGGTTTGCTAGAAATTAATCCGAAATACCGAGAAAGACATTAAAACAGAAGGGTAACAAACTTTTTCTCATAAACATTTTTTTCTTTTTAATATTTCAATGAAAAATCACAAAAATATAAGTACATATTTTCATATATAAAACCAAATATAAAAATGAAAATAAAAATAAAGTCAACTATGCTTCTTTATAATTATATATATTCATTAGCTTTGAGAATATTGAGTATCTTTTTAGTTTTTTCTTGCTTTTTTATTTGTTTGAATACTATGATTGAAATTTTTTATAATCCAATTTCAAATAATACCAATTCCAACCAAATTTCAAAAGTCTGGATATATCTCAATCTATGAGAGAGTAGACGTGATTAAATATTTAACTTTCAAAGATTTCACCTTTCCAATCTCATTGCTTTGAGTATTTTACTGCCTTGAGTATTTCACTCACAGTAACAACAACAAAAAATGAACATTAGTCTTAATTATGTATATTCAGTTAAATATTTTAATCATTTATTAACTAAAAATATTTCTTTAGAGAAACTGCATAATAATTTAATAACCCAATAACTTAATATTAATAAAACTTTAGGCTTTTATTTTGTTCGGAAAACGGAAAAAGAACTTAACTACACTAGCCGCAAATTACTTATTTTGCGAGCTGATGTTTTAAGAAAGTGAAGCATGATTATAAAAGTTAAAATTGTGTATTGGAGCAATGGAAAAAATCCAAATAAAAAATCGTTTTAAAAAAAAAATTTATAGGACAAAATGATTAATCATAATATATCAAAAGAATTAAAGATTAAAATAAAAACAATGGTTAATAAAATATTGCAAAATTATAAATATTTTATTTTTGTTTTTTTATGAATGCATGGGTTATTTTTTTTTCATTATTATTATCTGCAATTAAATAATAATTTTTTGCTTTTCTAATTTAAATCAAAAGCATACTTGGATTTGGTTCTAATTTTCTTACCGTATTTGTAAAATAAAAATGGCACAGGTGCTAAAAGTAATCCGAAGAGACCTAATAGTAATCCAGACCAATTCACACCTAGATCAGAAAACATATAGCCCGAAAACAATGGGAAAGCACAACCAAAACCAGATCTTAGAAAGGTGTTAGCTGCTAAAGCTGATGCTGCAAATATTAAATAGGAATCAATGATATAATTAATTGCAGGCATGAAAATTGTAACAGTAGCAAAACCAGTGAGGACACCTGATATTGTTGGAACAATCCAGTGAATACTATCTGGATAATTACCAGTCCAACAAAACCATAAAATTCCAATGGGAAAGGTAATACCACCAAACATCATAGGTTTTAATCTAGCTTCAGGGACAGGCTTACCGTCATTAGCTTTTAAAATTTGAAGATAATTCTTTTCTGCAAACAAACAAAAAAATGAACCCAGAATCTGGCCTAAGCATAAACCAATCATTGGTAAATAGGCATTTCCGCCTTTCATTTCATATTTAAACGTGAACACATAGGGATATGCAGTCAAGAACATGTAAATAACACCATAGATAAAAGCGGTATAAATCGAAAGTAATAGGATAATTGGCTCAGTAAATAACAAGACTAATGGTCTGGTAATATTTTTCTCGCAAATTTCTTTGAATGATAATCTTAAATCTTCATGAGCTGCTCTGATACCCCAATTACCAGTTCTTCTTCTCAATTTTTCGGCTTTTTCAATCAAAATAATTGGATGATGAGTTTCTTTCATAAAGAATATTAGAGTAACCAAATTAAAAGCAGCAAGGATACCAATGATATATTGGGTCCACCTCCAGCCTAAATAACTTTCAGCAATGTAAGCACCGAAAATTGGAGCAAAGGAAGGACCAATACAAACAGCCATTGAAAAAAAGACAATTGCTGTTCCTCTTGTTTCATTGTTGAACATATCAGAAAACGCAGCAGCCACCACTACTAATGGAGCTGATCCAATGCACCCAGCAAAAAACCTACAAATTAAGGCGGTTTGCAAATTCTCAGCAGTAGCACAGCCAAATATAAATGAAACAAAAGCAATTCCAGAAAGTATAAGAGGAATTTTTCTTCCATATAATTCAGAAATCGGGGCCCATACAACTGGACCAGTAGCAAAACCTAAGACATATAAAGAGGTACCGAGAGTAATAACAACGCTAGCAACATTGAATTCAGCCATCAACTGATAAGTTCCTGATGCAAAAATAGCCGAACCCATTGCAACACAAATAGCATCGAATCCTAAAACAGAGCATATAATCATTTTTTTCGATAAAGGCCAATTGTGAGGATGATCAGGATCATCGGGCCCATCAAATGTGACTGTGTAATTATCTTTGTCAGGTAAAGGAGAAGGATATGGTCGTCCTCCACCCATCTTTGGCAAAGGAGAAGTGTCCTTTTTAGTAGAAATGGACGTTAAAACTCTAGAAAGTTTTTTTGTAATATCAGTATTAGACTCAGCCTGAGAACGATTATCAGCAAGACTTTTTGTTCTTTCCAAATCATTGTTTTCATCTAAGTCTGCAGCAACAAATGGGTCAGGAGCAGTTTCTTTCTCTTCTTCACTGTAACTAGCACCAGATGAAGATCTGTCTGGTAAAGAAGGGCGAAGAGAATTGGAAGAATTCTGAGCTATTTCTTCCGACTTGAATGCCATGATAAAAAGATGTTTTCACAATCTGTTGTAAAAATAATAACCAATTGACTGTTCACAAAATCAAGGAAGTGGGCAACTATTTTTGAATCAAAAGAATGATATAATATAGTATAATACAGTTTAATACGATATAAATGATTTAGTCTCAAAAAATTGAGTATAAACCAAAATTCAACTGAAAAATGAAGTGTTAATTGGGACGATTTTGAAAACTATATATACTCAACCTTGAAAGTGCAGAAACCACCAAACCCATTGTTTAGCAGAACCAGTGTGATTAAATTATATGAATATCAGAGCAATTTTCTCACTGAAAACTCTTTATCTATGAAATTTTGCCAAATTCAAACCGGTAGTGACAAGTAGCTTTTCACAACTGTAATGGTGTTGTTGTAACTGAATATCTGAAAAAAGTTCAGAATGAAACAGAAGCAGCTCCAGAACTCTCTGGGAAATCCGAATCTAAACCTGAAAAAGCGTGACAATTTCCATCAACATATATCTTCAGCTCTACAGAACAGCTTAGGCATTCTCTTATAGGGCTCCTAAACAAATATACCAAGACTAAACAAGCTTTTCCGGTGATTGTTCGGCATGATTGCATGGACCCACAGACTTGCAGAATGGCGCTGCTGCGGAAGCTTTCCTAATCGGGCGCCGGAGCAGCGCTGGACCAGTGTTTAGGTTGTGGAAAGCTCTTGTGCTGCCGGAGCCAGCGAAAACAGCGAAAACAGAGAACACAGAAACCAGTGCCTCTTCTGCCGAAAGAACTCTGTTGCACAGCTCGGAACAGTCAGGAGACCCTGGAGGAAAACGGGCTTTGTTGGGCTGCTGGGGCTGTTGGAACAGATTCCCAATTGCAGCTCATGAGACACATTTGGAATCGTATATCTCGGCTCCTTTTGAGTTCAATGTTGTTTTCAATGTTCAACGTCCCCTTGGTAGATTCCTAATTGGTACAACTTCATGACGTCCTCATCAAATTCATCAAGATCATTGTAATTGTTGTAATCACTGTCATAATCCTCGTCAGTATTAAGATCAGCATCTGCATGTTTCTTATTATCGTCACTTGTGCCATCTTTTGGTTTTAGATTTCCATTTTCCATTCCATTTTTATTTGTTTTGCCCCCATAATTCAAGTTGTCAATTTTCTTCCATAAATACAAGTTTTTATTCTTGAATGTGCTGTATTTTCCTGTGTCAGTTTTGACGCTTTTCTTGTCTTCTATGCTTTCGTCGATAGTCCCTTTTTCACTTCGGAAATTGTCTTTATCTCGATTATTATTGCTTTCGTCGTCTGGTTTGAGTATCTTAAAGTATTCATCATGAATCATAGGTCTGCCGTAATGTCCAGATGAAAAATTGTACTCGTCATTAAATTCAATATCATACGCTTCATCATAAGTCGTTCCATCGTAGTTAAAATCGCATTCATATTCTTCGTACCTCGCTTCCCTTCCATTATCAGTACGACCGTCTCTTTCGTAATAATTGGTTGTGTTAACACTCTCATTATCAAAAATGTTTCTTCGGTGAACAATTAACAAATCTAAATCTTCTTCATTATTAAAACATCCATAGCTATCCTCATACTTGAATGTAGTTTCCGGATAAAAGTTATACGAATCATAGTCCGCATACTCATCATCTGTTGAATCAAATCGCAAACATCCGTTTTCATTATGATTTATAATACTGTTATCAAGTGAATCATCTGAATATTTTTCTGTATCTCCATAATCATGTCCGTTCCAATCATAATTACGATTATAAGCAAAGCTGTAATTATTATAACTATGGTATTTCTGCTTTTCTTCATGCTTATTTAACAAAAATTTAGATAGATTCTTATTAAAGCAAACAATGTCATTGTAATAAATTAGCCGTTTTAATGAGATTTTGGGCATAACTTTATATTTCTCATATAAAAAATCCCGAAATTTTCGGTCTTTTTCTTCATCTTCTTTAAGTTTTTTTTGCTTATCAATCAACGCTTTTTTAATTTGTTCTTCATTTTCTACTTGGTTATCAGGTTTCTCCTTTGACTTGCTTCTACGAAAGTTTCTAGTAAAGCCCTTTTTATTGCTTTTTTTCTTATTTCGAGTCAGCAGAAACACTCCTGTGCTCCCATCTTCATTGTCCTCATCATTGTCATCAACTTCTTTTCCCGATTCCTTCTCTATTTCTAAACTTTTTTGATTGAATAGTTTAGATTCCGCATCAAATATTTCATGCACCTGTTTTTGATATTTTTTCAACCGCCTGTTAAGATTAATTAACCACTCTTTTGTTATCACAGAATTGTTTTCAAAAATATCAATGTAGTTTTCATCATAATTGAAATAATGATATTTATAGTGGTGGTAATTTGAATTCGATTTATCTGTATTATTAGAATAAATCAAATAACTATAGTTGGTATCCAAATTAAAATATATATTTTGTTCAAGCTCATATTCATCCAAACTTTCTTCATTCTTTTGTTGGTTCATTATGACATCAGAAACATCATTTTCTAGATATAATGATTCTTCATCATTTCTATCTACATTATTGAACAATATTAGGCACAACTCTTTGTTAACTTTTACCAAACTATCTAGCTGAGCTTGTGTCAATGCAATCTCATTTTTTTCATTCAAAATCTCTTCGGTAATAACATCCTTCACCTCTTTGTCTTCTAAATCTCCCAGTAATCCTATGAGTAACTTTGATTTCTGATTAAATAAATTTTTTTCACACTGTTTATTGTGTTTATTTTCATAAAATTCCTTGAATTTCTGATTGATTGTTCCTGGCTTTCTAGATTCAAACGGATTTTTATAATAAATCTTATAAATATCCTCAGCTTTAACTTTCGACTTGAAATTACTATCTATTGACTGAAACTCATTTGGTAAGACGTCACACCTGCTGGATTCATTAGTTGTGCGATTTATAATATTTGATGTATTCAAGTTATTCTCATAGTTTCCTTTCAAAAATTCTTGGTGGTTTTTCTCAACATTTAGTGGTAACGAACTTCTCATGTTAAACTCAAATAACGATTTGAAGCTTGTGAGTTCTTTTGGAACATAATACTCATTCCAATAGCTATCTAAGCTGACATTAGGGTATGAAATCAATTTCTCAATATAGTAATTCTCCTGTATGTATTTAGTCACTAGATCGATTTGGGAATCAATTTCTGTAATTTCACTTTTCAATCTCAGAATTGTGTCATTCAAAAACATAATTATTTTGCTATGAACTTCGCTTCTAAAACTGCTATTGCTTGTTTTTATAGTTAGGTTGGAAAATAATGAAGCCGTATCATCAAAATCATACACTTTAGTGTGTTTTGGAGTTTTAAGTGACAATGAGTTTGCCGTTTTCAAAACTTCGCCAGTGGTAGAGATAGTTAAATTACTTAAGATTTCAATAATTCTCTGGTTTATTTTATCCATATCTGCCAATTCTTCATCACTAAAATAACTTATTGGTGGATATTTTAAATTCTCCCAATAAAGAATATTCTTAAAGTTCCACCAGTAATTATACGAGATCTTGTTTGTTATCACAGAATTAGAATTATTGATATTTATTTTCTTATCCCTTATATTAAGAAAATCAAGATAGTAGTTGTTGTGCAAAAAGTAGTCATTGGTTAAATCCCAAAGATAAATTTTCCTACCTAGTTTTTCAAATGTATAATTTCCTAAAAACAAATTAATTGTGTCCTGTCTTGTAGAATCAATAAATGAATTAGAATAAAATCTTTTAACACCTTCAATTAAATCGTTTTTCTTTGAAGACCATTGATTGATTTTTCTATAAGTTTCCATTGTATTCACCAAATTTGACCCACCGTATTGTAGAGCAATGACATTTCCATGATCATGATAAATGCTCGTTAACAAATTCACAGCATCAGAATCATATTCCAAGTACACATTTTCAATAATACCTAAGGATTTCAATTGATAACCCAAAGCCTTTTTAGCAATTACAAATTGAGCAGCGTTTGTCCTATCCAAACAATCAACACAATTTGTTCTACAAATTCCAACTTGGATGTTATCATGTTCTTTTTTATCTAGCTTGTAGCCATTTTGAAAAAATCCAGTTTGCTTCAAAACTTTATCTGAATATTTTTCTAAAAACTCTAGCACATTCTGCCCATGATCATCAACTTTTGATGCCTTTGACATATCCCAAGCAACATAATCAATTTTATATTCATCTGATAAATCTTTGTTTAAGAAATCAATGCAAGACTCAAACTCATCGCCCAATTTTGATTCTCTAGGCATTTTCTCTTTTTGCTTTATAAGATTTAATATTAGTACTTTGGGACCATATCTTTTAAATAGATCGTCAAAATGCAAAGCTGAAGATGTATAATATGGATCAACAAATTTCATTGTAATTGGGGGTTTTGCAATTTTATTTAGATTTGTCTTAGTGGAGATAATGTCCTGTGACCAGTACAATGGAATACTGCCTCGATGTTGGACAAATGATGTATAGTTTGGGTTCATATAAAATCCCTTGGAGTTATCATTGAATGAGGTGGTTAACATATTTGAAACAATTTGTTCTGTTTCAATTTCATTGGCAACATGGCCTTTATCATTCACACCTCTTTTGAGAAATCTTGCACCCGCAAAGTGATGAGATCTTCGAGCAATTATTGTGACATAGTGTCTTTTATTTAAAATTGAGATATTTGACTGATTGAAAAACCCATAAATAATAGGTTGAAACCAATCAAAAGTGCGATTATATATTTTTATAATTGGTTTTAGAAGCGAAGCATTCCATACAAACATTTCGTTATATTGACCCATAAAATCATCTTCATTATCATTATCATTGGTATTGTTGGTTTGAGATTTATTTGTATTGTTGGGATTATTTTTAGTATTGTTGAGATTATTTTTATTGTCGTTTTCGGTATTTCCTGTTTGATTTATATCATTAGAAACGTGATTTTGATTGCTATTAAGATTCGAAGTAGAACTAGATAAAATCAAATTTTTATTGATATTTGATGCCGAAACGATATGCTTAAATTTAAGTCGATCAATGAAATTTTCTAGTTCTTGATCGTTTATATTATTGTTGATATTATTATTTATATTTTTGTCATTGTTGTATTCAAAATCATAGTTGTAGTAATTAAAATCATCAAATTCATAATTGTATTGATAGTTAAAGGTATCATTAAAATTATAATTAAAATTATAGTTGAAGGCCTTTAATTTTTCGTTTATAAAATTGTGCTGTAAAGTATTAGTCAAGTCATACGTATAACTGAAATAAAAATTTGAATTTAAATTGAAATTTTTGAAAATTTGTAAAAATTTTATTTCGTCTTCAAATGTTTTTTTATCCTCATTGTTATCAAATTTTGATTTTAAAAACAAATTTTTTTCCGAGGAAACCAAGGGAATTAATTCAGTATTGTCGATTTTATAAATAAAATGACCTCCTAAAACACCAATTTTTGATCTTTCAGTGATTACGTGGAGATAGTAATTTTTGGTAAACTTGATAAACCCAAGTAAACCATAACCAGATAATTTTTTAATTAAAAACCCCTTTTTTTTGGGAGCATTAGGACCTAAATTATCCGCTGATTTGGAATTAGAAGCTGAGTTTCTTCTATTTTGAGTTGAATTTGAATTTGTTGAATGGTTATCATCAATAAAATCGGAAGTGAAATCCGGATAATTGTGTACATTCATATTAGAATCAGCATTTGAATGATTACTTTTAATTGGATTTATATTATTGAAATCGTTTTTATTATTCGAGTCCGTAAATAAACCATCATTGTCTTTATTCTCTTTATTATTATTCTCTTTATTATTCTCTTTATTGTTATTATTATTATTGCTATCGTTTTTATTACTATTGTTTTGATTGTTATCCTTATTAGCATCCTTATTGGTGTTATTGTTATTATTATTGTTATAAATATTAAAAGTGTCATCATTAAAATTCATAAAATAATTTGAGTTATTATCATTTTCTTCCAATGAGGATAAAATTTGAATCATTTGTTTTCGAGTAAAAAAATAGTTACTCTCCATTATATTGAGTTCATCAATTGGGCCAGTTAAATCGATTTCTAAGATTCTAAACATTGTTTCTCTATTATTACTTCCAATAATGAAAAACTTGTCATTTGTTTCGTAAATTGTGAATTTTTGTAGTAATATTTTTCTTGACTTGAAATTTATTGGAAACGCCACATTTTGCTGTTTGAAATTAAATTGGTTTTGATTCATGTTTTGATTCATGTTTTGATTCTGGTTTTGGTTCTGATTTGAGTTTGGGTTCTGGTTGGAGTATATAGTCTGGTATTCATTTTGGTACTGATTCAAGTCGCTAATTGAAGTCAAGGTGTTATTGAAAAAGCCATACTGGTTTGAGAACTGATTTTGGTTATGTTGAAAGCTCAAATTGTAATTTGAAGACCTTAAATCTGAATTTATCGACATCAAGAGAAGCAACTAATAGAATAAAATAAACTATAAGAAACTGTCTACTTCGCAAGCAGCATTAATGAAGTTGAGTTCGAATCAAGAAGTACGATGAGAGCTAGCAATTGGTAATAGTTTATCAGTGGTGATTCCAGTTATATTGTCGTTTCGTTTGATGTTGTATTTGATGTTGTGTTTGATGTTGGTTTGAGGACAAAAGGTTGACGGCCGGTTCCACTAGGACGGGTCAAATGCTTTATATCGTAATAATATGCAACATGACGCCAGACCTGCGTTTACAGAAGATGATCAAATTGCTTTATAAGTGCTACAAGAGATAGAAAGAACGAAAAAACAGAGGGTGATTAGAGAAATAATCTAAAACAAAAACAACAGAGGCCAGAAAACAGCAAAAAAAGGGAGTACCACCAGAAACAAGAAATTGAGTGTATTTAAATCAAAAAACAGCGAAGGGCAAGATTGAACAACAAAAAAAAAAGAATATAGTGTCAATGTTCTAAACAGAGTGTCTACCAGTCATGGTGCAACTCATCAACTAAGTTTTATTTAATTTGTAAAGGTGATATATAGAGCGTGAAGAATACCTGGGAACCAAACAAAACAACAAAGAAGAACATTGATCAACAAGTCCCTGCCGCAATCTCTTTGCAAATAAACAGATAATGGGGGCAACAATATTGCTATAGAAAACTGGTTAGTATAATGGATTGGTTTGAGCAAGAGAGACCCGGCAGATTCGCATTACCAGCTGTGCTGTACATACCCAAGACAATAGAAATAACTTTGGATGAATCCATGGTGAAGATAGCTTTATTTCAATAAGAGCTTTTGTTTATGATGAGCACGAAATAGATCCAGCTGAAGAGAAAAGAAGTGCAGGAAGAAAAATAAGACTCAACCTCCCAAGCTTAAATAGGAGATGGATATGCAAACGCTTTTCTCTCTCACCGATGCGAAAATTCCGAAGGAGCTGGTCGGAACCACAAAGGGAAACCTTTCAGCGGTTTCTGTTGTTCGTTTTCCGTTGGCTGCAACGGAATAGGCCACGGCAAAACTGTTTCCGTCGACTCAAATCCTGCAGCTGTGCGCGTGATAATGCTTTACACTCAACCGGTCTGAATATCTTCTTTCAACTGGATACACCTGACCCAAAAGTGTCTTCCGAGGGCTGTTTTTCAACAATTTGACTTTTGGTATTCTGAGTATTTGGCTGCTAACTGATGATTGAATTCATGTTTGATAGAGAAGACCACACATTAACCTCGTATTGCTCACAAATCTCTGATTATATTATACTAAACAACTCTTCAAACGACCAGCACACTAAGTAAATATCTGTTTATAATACTTTAAAATGGGATTGACTGGATATGCCTCACTCTTGGGTCTACTCACTATTGGTGGATATATGTTATTTACTGGTTCTGGTGAACAGTTTAATTTTGGAAAGTTTTTAGAATCAGTTTCACCATATATGTGGGCCAACTTGGGTATAACAGCATGTATAGGGTTCTCTGTGATCGGTGCAGCTTGGGGTATATTTATAACAGGATCAACCATAATTGGTGCTGGTGTAAAATGCCCCAGAATTACAACAAAAAATTTAATATCCATTATCTTTTGTGAGGTTGTTGCCATATACGGTTTAATCATGGCAATTGTTTACACTTCTAAATTAACAAGCGTTAGTGAATCGGAAATTTACACAAAGGAAAATTTGTATACTGGATTTGCCTTATTTTGGGGAGGAATCACAGTTGGGTTAAGTAATCTTTTATGCGGTATCTGTGTTGGAATCACTGGTTCAAATGCTGCAATTGCAGATGCTTCCGACAGTGCATTATTCGTCAAAATTTTAGTTATTGAAATTTTCGGCAGTGTTCTTGGATTGTTTGGTTTAATTGTTGGTTTATTAATGGGTGGTAAAGCTCAAGAGTTTTCCTAGTTTAATTTTATTATATCAAAAAAAAAAAATAAAAATAAAAATAATATAATAATAAAACATAATAATAATAATGAAAATAAAAATTACTTTTAAATTCGAACCAAGGTAAGATTTATTTATTCTCAGATTTCCCTATTATAACTAATATTTCATTACCAATTGATCAATCTATTAATTCGTAAACATATTATTCTGCCAGCTCATTAATTTATCGTTTAAATAATTCTTTATTCTCTAATTTTAGGGTTATGAACATAGTTATACTCTATTACAATGTTACTTTTATATCGGTTTTCTTACAAAATTATAATATCACAGTAGTCTACTCACTTTTAATAAAAACTGTAACTTATTTTTATTTTCATTTTCATTATCCCTCTTCAATTGTTCTCATCCGAAATAGATGAACAATAAACGAGCATGCATAATTCATTTCAAATATGCAACGAAAATTGGTAATGGTAGAAGTTGATTTCTGTAGTAATCGAGCCTCCAGAAAAAGATCTGGTGCTGTTCTTTATCGTAAAAAGAATAACTTTTCCAAGCCAGGTTCTAAATAATGATAAAACAAACAAGAGTATATTTGCTGAGTATTAAGCAGTTCATTTATTCTCGTTCTTCACCTTATTAGCCTTCTCATCAACAATATAATAAGAAAGAGAACTATTACAATGGATCCATAATGCATACACACTTAACACCATGTAAGTACCATCATTGTGTTTATAGTCACCAACACGGGTTCTATTCAACTGAACGTACTTAGATGTGGCTAAACGCGCTACAACAAAGGCCCGTAGCTGTGGACATTCAATTTGCGCTTAAGTCAAGATCTTTAAGACCCAGTTTTGACAGTGTTTAAAGAAATCAATTATTCTCTTTTAACATCAGCACAAATCGTGTGATTACCCTGTGTTTCTTTGTAGGATAAAGTGCACCTACAATTTATGGGGTTATGTGGTTCAAGACTAAGGAAAATTATTCTCCTACAAACCCATATTTTATCCAGAATGGTTCAATACTCTAATGGCAATGTTGGCTAAAATATTTGAATCCGACTTGAATTCTTATTATCACAAACTTATCGCTTTATATATATATACCACTTAATATCTTGGGTGTATTTTGTTTTTCCGCAAATAAGTTATTATATTTACTGTATTTCAATAGGTTATGAGAAGCTTTTTTTCTCCTATAAAATATTTCTTATTTCTATTCATACTCGTAGCATTAGTCTATCATTTGTTTTACAATCAAGGTTCAAATAAGGAATTAGAAATAATGGCTCGATCAAATCATGTAATTGTTGTTGGGACTGGTTTAGCTGGTTTAACTGCCACTTATGAATTGCTACAAAAAAAGGTTTCTGTTACATTACTAGAGAAAACAAATCAGTTTGGTGGTAATTCAATAAAGGCTTCATCAGGTATCAATGGCGTTAAAACCTATCAACAAACCACCTTACACAATATCAACGATGATTCAATCGATTCTTTTATCAACGATTCAATCAAATCTGCCAAATCATTAGCAAATAAAGACTTGATCAATATATTGGCATCAAATTCTAAAAATGCAGTTGACTGGCTATCTAAAGATTTGAAGATTGAATTAAATTATGTTGCTCAATTGGGTGGCCATTCACATCCAAGAACTCATAGAGGCTCAAATCTACCTCCTGGATTTGCAATAATCTCTGCTTTAAAGAAATATCTTGAAAATTTTGATTCAATAAACTCAAACCATAATTTAAACATATTAAAAAATTCAAAAGTGATTGAGCTAATTAAGGAGTCCAATTCGAATTTAAACACAAACACAAATACAAATAAAATCATTGGCTTGAAATACCTAGATTTAAATTCTAATAAAATCAACTCGATTTACGGACCAGTGATTTTGGCTACTGGTGGATTTTCGGCAGATTTCGACTCAGAAGATTCCTTATTGAAACAATATAGAAAGGATCTATTATCTTTGCCCTCAACCAACAGTGCTCAAACAACAGGCGATGGACAAAAATTAGCTTTGAAAGTTGGTGCAAAATTAATCCATATGGATCAGGTTCAAATTCATCCCACAGGTTTTATTGACATCCAAGATCCTTTAAATAAATGGAAAATTCTTGCCGCTGAGGCCTTGAGGGGTGTAGGCGGATTGCTATTTAATACTCAAGGCGATAGATTTGGCAATGAGCTATTAACAAGAGATAAAGTCACAGAATCAATTTTCAAAAACTTTGAACAAATAGGAATCAACCAAGAAACTGATAAAAAAGTTTTAATAATTTTAAATGAATCATCGTATAATAAAATGAAAATGAATTTTGATTTTTACATCAAAAGAGGTTTGCTATTTAAATCGTCTATAAGAGAATTAAATAAACAATTAGGATTTTCAAAAGAAAATAATAAGATTTTGAAGAATTTAATTCAAGTTAATAAATATATAAATGGGATTGAAGAGGATGAATTTGGTAGAACAGTTTTCAGTGATGAACCATTTGATTTATCTCAAGAATTGGATTCTAGTATTTATTATGGATATTTAACGCCAGTTGTTCATTTTACAATGGGGGGTATCAAAATCGATTCAAATGCAAGGGTCTTGACAGAAGATTCAAACAATCATGAAGTTGTGTTGAAGGGATTATATGCCATTGGAGAAGTTAGTGGTGGAGTTCATGGAGCCAATAGATTGGGTGGATCATCACTTTTAGAATGTGTTGTGTTTGGAAAAGTGGCAGCTCGAAGTGTTAGCGAATATATAAAATAAATCTAATGTACATTTATTAATAAGAGAATATACAATATACAAAGTAAATCACGGATTATTTTTTTCTTCTGAAACTTGTTTTGGTTTTTTTACTGTTATTCTTTTTATCATTTGAATTTGATTTTCTCTTTTTGTCCAAGGAGGCCTTTTTTTGAGCATCAGTTTTAGGAATGACTTTGAAAAAGGTATCTAATCTGCCTTGAACGCCAGTTTTTAAAGATTTTTTCAATTTTTCAGCACCATTTTTGATACGATCTTCAGCAAAACCATTTTCTTTACACATGTAGTCAACCAAGCCAGATAGATCAGGTTCTTCCCATTTTAGATTAATTTCATCTGAATTTATAACTTCTGGATTTAAAAATAGTTCTCTTGCTTGTTTATAAATCCAATTATCAGGTATTATGTATTTTTTGGATAGTTTTTCATCCTTTTTAATAAATTCTATGATATTGTCCAAGTTTTGATGTTTTTTGATTAATTTGAAAGCAGTTACCGGACCAATACCTCGTATTGTTTCACAATAATCACAGCCTAGTAGTATACATAAATCGATAAAGCTTTCTCTTGTCAAGCCTAGATCGGATATAGCAACACCAGCGTTAACTTCGTCAATAGGGATCTTTCTTGCTTCGCTGTATGTCAAATGTCTTAATAGATAAGTCGGTTGGTAACATAGAGTATCCATATCTTCACTGGCAGCAGCATATACTTTTCCGTCTCTAGCTAAAGTAGCACATTGGGCTTCAGCTTCACATGGGGCATTTATGAAGGGAATTCCCATTAACTTGAGTAATTTTTTGGCTTCTTCATTTTGCTCTCTTGTAGCTCTAACGGTTCTCTTTTCAAATTTTTTGATTTCTTCCATGGTACCTGTGTCTTTTATTTGTTCGCCCATTTTGATTGCCTCATCTCTTCTGGTCTTTCTCTTCTCTAGTTCGCCAGCTTTCAAGTCTGGTGGTTTCCCATCAAACACATAAACAGGCTTGATACCATTTTCAACCATTCGAATTGTTCTGTAAAAGAAGCCAGATAAATGAGAAGTGGTGTTTCCATCCTGGTTCATCAACTGCTGACCATCAGCCTGTCTGACAGCTATAAGATATTGGTAGAGACACATGGACGCGTCGATTGCCACTTTTCGACCAAAGAAGTTCTTGATCTCAGACGACCTGATGGCCTCTGGAGCATTGTCAGAAATAAGTCGATTGAGGCCTTTAATTCCCATTTCTTTCTGTCAACTGTCGATGAGTGCTCTTCAGTGATTTCTTTTCGCGTCGCTCCAAAATACACCTCTTCAAGGTCCAGTGTTGTGGATGAACAAATCCAAAATCCAAAACCTGAATAGCAAAAAACGACACCAGCAGGACTCGAACCTGCGCGGAAAATCCCAAAAGATGCCTTGAAGTGAATTCAAGTCTTTCGCCTTAACCGCTCGGCCATAGTGCCTGGGAAATATCCTTTGGAAATATCTTATTTATCACATCCATTTGTACTGTGTGTTTCGACAAAACTGTCTTGCGAGAACGGGCAGTGTATCTTCTGTGATTGGCCAGCGCTGCCATAGCCTCTTGCTTATCTCATTGCTGTGATGTGGAAGCGATGGAAGTGGTTGAACAACTACAGCTCGGACTGCATGGAGCTGCCGGCACCCGCGTTTCACCCTTCCTGTGCTTCCGGTGCTGTTTCTTCTGGCTGTGCTTCCTCAACAGCGGGCGCCCCCGGAACTGACTCAGCCGTTCCCAATGCTCGAATAACCGTCCTTCAGCTGTCTTTTCTCATGTCAGTCTCAGTAGCTGCTTTTTAAGTTGCTCTTTCTGTGTATTGTTTTGTATCCCAGATCATATTATCTTATTTATGTTGAAGCAAAGCTAACAAACTTAATCAGAATTGCTGATCCCAGCTTTTTTTTCAAACAGACTCCAGTTTTTCTGTTATTTTTTTTTTGTTTTTCGTTCTTCATTTTTTTTGCTTTATGGTTTTTTTTTTGTCTTCTCAAATCTATTTTAATCTTTGTTGTGTTATACAAAATAAACATAAGATTCGAATTATCAATTACTTCCATTATTTTCAGCAGCTAGAACTCAACAATTTTGATTTAGAATTGATTCAGCATTGATTCAACTTTGATCCAATGATTCAATTTTATTTGCACTTTTATTTGAAATATTTTTATAGTTTAGACATTGGATTTTCCTTTTTTTTTCTTTCTTATTATTTCATCCTCCTCTTTAAAAATGTTATTCTAGACTTGTAGTGAATTTAAAAACTTAAACTCCCATAATTATTGAATAATCTCATTTTTTAAGTCATGTAGTTTGCCCTTTATTTTTATTTGACTATCAATTCATACATATATAAACCCTTTGATTTAATCTAATCTAATTTACTTTACATTTGATTTATACCAATTCAATTCATTTCACATATATAGCACCATTTTCTTTTAATTATTTTAATCTTTATAATAACTATAATTTGTCATTCTTCTTATTGTTCACACTATCAATTTATAATTAATTTATAATTAATAATGCACTTTAGAAAATCTTCCAGTTCCTCAGAAAAATCTTACAGAAAAAGTATCACAATAACTAAAAATGATGAAAAAAAATTAAAAATTAGAACTTTAAATGACTTGAATGATCCAATTTTATCTGCTGTCCATGAAGATCAACCTTTCGAACAAGCTATTGATAATTTCAAAAACATTGATACGTTAAAACTCTCTCTAGATAGACTAGCCGCTGAGGGAAATTTAAAGGATGTCTTTGGCAACATTATCACCAAACCTGATATATCAAACCCCACAAGATCAAGAAACGAAAGACCTTTGGATACAATAAAAGGCTTTGAATACTCCATTTATGGTGATCCTTATATCAAAGAAAACTTGGAGACTCCACTCTATGGCTGGAACGTGAGGCCAACTTTCAATTACCCAAATTTCCAAAATCAAAACCCTTATTCAACTACTCCCAAAACAAAACCCTATAGTAATGAAAATAATGATAATTATGATAACGATTATAATTATGAAAATAATGATATTAATAACACTTCTTATAACCAATCTCAACGCCAATCTAATCCAATCAACTTGAACAGTACCAATGATAAAAATGACAAAATGGAAAAGGATCAACCTGTCTATAAACCACCAATAGCTAAATCAAATGGCTCAAAACTAAATCATAATCTCAAGAAAAAGAAGAAAAGATTCAGCTTTTTTAGAAGATCGAGTAAATTAAACAAATAATCAATAATTTTTAGTCATTATCAACCACCATCACCCATTATTCACGAATCAATGACTAATCACTATTTCTATCCGTAATTGTTCTATTACCTTTACAGAAACATTCATATACTTGGACACTGCTCACATTCGTTTTCAATTTCAATTTCAATTTCAATTTCAATTTCATTTTATTTTCTTTTATATTATTCTCTTATGTTATTTCCTTTTATATTATCACTATTCCCATTTTTTCGTTTTTTTATTATAATACCACCAATTGAAGTATTAACCATCAGTTTTACTTTTTTTCTTTTCTTTTGCTTCTTTATTATCATGAATTCTTTTCTTTATATCTAGATTACCAACTATAATAGTACGTTTCGATAACAATGTACTTCTTTCTCACTGTATATGATTTTTCACGAAATGAACAGCTCTGCAATATCCAGCTTCAGTGCTTTGATCCTATTGGCCAGCCGTTCTAACATCGAGAAGAGCTCGCTTTCAAACAATTTTCTCTCTCAAAACAAAGGAATCCAAAATACAATTCGCAGTAAATGAACTCGAAGGTATAAGATATACAACGTTTCAACCACTACAGAAAAAGCGTCTTCTCAAATAAATCGAAACCACAAAGCAAAATTTCTTTCTCGTTGAATGTCCTCAATTCTCTGGTTTTGGTGGAATAACAAAAAAGTAATCACAAATGGACTCACTGTTGTTTTTGCTTCTCAATGGCTTTGTCTTTGCTGATTTTGCTGCTCATTTTGGCTGATTTGTGTTTCAATCAAACAAAAATATATGCTACCAATTGATCCTGGATAAAATTTGCATTTACATTATATATATATATATATATATATATATATTAAAGCTGTTTCTTCTGAATTATAAAGAGATTAAATCGTTAAGTCAAATCAATATAAATATTACTATTGCTATCACTTTTACCACTACCACCAATATCAATATCGTCATCGTTATTATTATTATCTCTGTAATTATAATACTTATAAGTTATTGCCAATATGAAATTCTATCTAGCTAAGATTATTATGCCTATTTTATGTTTAACTAATTTTGTCTTTTGTTTGGAAATTCAACAAAAGCTACATGAAATCAACAAAATCCCCTACTCATCATCCCAAGGTTTTAAATATAATCCTACCAATGCAAATGCAAATGATAGATTGAACATAGATGAAGGTTCAAGAGGTCAATTGGATTTCAATCGGTTATCAACTTATGATAACGATAACTCTAAAGATGCTGACAGTCCATCGAAATCCTCTTCTTCCCCTTCTTTCTCTTCTTCAACTCCCAAGCCAGTTGAAAACTCGAAAATCATTTTAGAAAATCCAATCCAAGGGAAAATTAAAAACTCAAATAACTATGCAAATCCCACATATGGCGGTTCTCAAAATGATATCAAAATTCCTGAAGAATATGAAAAGGAAAACTCAAAAGAAATTTGTCTTAAAGAGGTTCATTATATCAAACACCAAGGTGATCTTAATAATTTATCAACACAATGTCAGATTATTGAAGGTTCAATCATAATTAACGATTTCGAAGATCCGATCTTAGATTTTGGAGTAATTAATACTATTTCAGGTGATTTAAAAATATCAAATGTAAGCAATTTGGTTAGGGTTATTGCTCCACATTTAAATACAATTAAAAGATCATTTCTATTATATGAATTAACTTCATTGACATCAGTTTCATTTCCCAATTTAAAATCGGTTGATACCATCAACTGGAAAATTCTACCCATATTAAGTACCATAAGCTTTGACTCGGGTATCGATTACATTAGAAATATTATTATATCAGATACATCTCTAGTTGGTTTTAACTTGAAAGATAATGTTAAAGAGTTAAATATTTTAAATATCAATAATAACAGGTTCTTAGAAAGCATTACAACCAATGTGAAATATATTACAGAAGAATTGGCTATAAGTGCTAATGCAAGAAACGTTATGGCATATTTTCCACGATTACAATGGGCTAACAATATTACAATCAGAGATACAATGTCCATCGATATTTCAAACATTGAATCAGTTAATGCTTCAGTTGGGTTTATTGAAAATAATTTTCAAAGTTTAAAGGTTCCTAAATTAAAGAATGTTGGAGGAACATTAAGTATCATTGAAAATTTTAACTTAAATGATGCTGAGTTCCCTTCAGTTGTCGATATTGGTGGTGGATTGATGATTGTGAACAACACTGGGATTTCAAAGATTAATTTTTTCCCAAAATTAAGCACAATTGGCGGTGCAATTCAATTTTTTGGTAACTTTAAAGATGCATCATTGAACAAATTAAAATTGGTCAAAGGTAGCGCAATCATCAAAAGTAACTCAAACCAATTTGATTGCACAAAATGGGTGGGAGTCGAAGAAAACACATCGGTCATTAGAGGTGGTAGAATTGACTGCACTGCTGGTAGTAAAAACGAGGTTTTAGATTATGATTACCAAAACATCAAAGGGACATTGAAGAAAACAGAAAACTACTTGGATGGTGAAAAAAGCAATCAGAAAACAGCCACAGACTCGATTAAGGAAAACAAGAACGATGGAGGTTCTGGTTTGCTACACAATGGTGTTATTTCCATGGCAGTTCTCAGTACAGTGAACTTCCTTTTCATCTTCTTATGATGGTCCACCAAGAATAGTCGATACAAGCCAATATGCCAATGATTTAGTTCATCAAGTTGATTTCTTTTTAGTTGGGGGCATTTAATACCATTTACCCTTTTACCAATACATAGAATTTCGCAATATCTGCCTGTGTTATCTCCGGAAATATTTTCTTTTTCTACGAGAAACTCTATGTAAATGAGAAGCAAATTTCGTTTTTTTCTGTTTAAAATAACGAAAATAGCTGTTGTTTCTCACTAAAGCAGGGATTTTTCATATCATAGTGTATACAATGACACGTGTATCCGAAATCCTCCCTTAGTTTACGGGGGTAGACATTGCCTTTTTGGCAAAATTCAGCAGTATAAAATCTTTCATTATCTGTTTCTTTAAGCCCTCATAAAAAAACTAGCTTGCTTTTCAAATCATACAATCATTATCACTAGATCTATCGTTAGATTTATCAATAAAATTTCTTTCTTTCAGTTATAGACATCAATTTCTGATACCAGCTTCAAGAGAAACATTTACCATCTGCCCTACTACCAATTTCTCACATCTATTTAAAATGAGTATGACCCAGACTCAGGAAAAGAAACCAGGTAATCTTCTTACAAGCAATGATATTTTCTTATTCATTCCCAATCTAATTGGCTATTCAAGAGTCTTTTCTGCTATATTATCTTTGTTTTTAATGAAAAACCATCCTATATACTGCACAATTGTTTACTCCATTTCCTGTTTATTAGATGCTGGCGATGGGTTTGCCGCAAGGAAATACAATCAAACCTCAAGATTTGGCGCTGTCCTCGATATGGTTACTGACAGATGTACAACTTCTGCCTTGATTTGTTATCTATGTAACGCATTGCCTCAGTTTATGATATTCTTTCAATTGTTAACTTCATTAGATTTGGCTTCTCATTACATGCATATGTATGCTACGGTAATTAGTGGTGGTTCTTCTCACAAGAATATTACAAAGGAAAGTAGTTGGTTATTAAATTTGTACTATACAAATAAAAAAGTTCTTTTCACTGCCTGTTTATTTAACGAATTGTTTTATTTGGCCTTATACCTAAGAGAATTTGATCATTTACCAACTATTTTTAACGTCAAATGTGCCACTATATTAGTTTTCATAACTTTACCTTTATTCATATTTAAGCAATTTACAAACATAGTTCAATTGAAAAGAGCTGCTGTTTTATTGGCTGACATTGATTGTGATGAGAGAAACAGTATTAAATCCTCATAAGTGTACTATCAACTAACTAACTAGTCAACTTAACTAATTTACTACCAACTATCAATTATAATTTAATGAGTACTAAATTGAAATTTCAATTTTTCCTCTTCTGTCATTAACACATTCAATAACATTAACAACATTATTATGTTTTTTTTAATTTTTTTTCTCGCACACTGTATAATTTTTCTTGCTCAGTTTCTCTATAATAATACCATCTAATTTTAATTGTCAATTCATCTAATAATTTTCTCATAACATTTCCAGCACCGGATCTTCTAAACCATCCGACCCAGTCGTATGGTAGCTCCGATATCTGCAACATGCACATGTGAATGCACAGGATAACACATCCAAGCATGTAATCCCATATGCCTGGTTTTTCAATGCACCGCTATTTCATTCCTAATATAGTAAATCCGGCCTCTTATCACCTGCTTTACTTTCCTATTCCGGTTACCATCCTAAAGGCTTCCAAATTTTGCCCACTTTTTGTTCTTTATCTTTTTGATTCACTTAGAAGACAGTTGAATTTTTGCGATATAAGCTGGATATAGTTTGGATATATTTTTTATTTCTCTATTTTTTTTATCTCTTTCTTTGGTTTTGAAAGTTTTTTGCAACAAAAATCAAAAGAATAACAAGAGAAAGATAATGTCTGATCAAACTCCACAAATCAGAGAAGCTTTTGTTAGAAATGCTGTCGAGTTTCTTAAAAATCCCCAAATTGCTGCTGCTTCATTAAATAAGAAAATAGAATTTTTGCAATCTAAAGAGTTGACAGATGATGAAATAGAAGAAGCATTAAGAAGAATTAAAGATCAAAATGATCCAAATCTTTCAACTACTGAAAGTATTCAAAATGACCAAAATGTTCAAAATATTTCGTCGAATGAATCCACAAGATCAACTGCAACATCAGTACCCACTCAACCAAATCCACCAAATAACAGTAACTCTTCCAACAATATTGCTCCTAGCCAGACTCAGACTGCGTATCAAAATCAGAATGCCAATAATCCCAACTATATTTCCAATCAAAACCCTAATTTGAATCGAAATTTAAATCGAAATTTAAACCAGAATGATAATGCTTTTAACAGCAGCTATTATCAAAACTTACCACCACCACTACCCGAAAGAGACTGGAAAGATTATTTTATAATGGGAACAACAACTATTGGTTTATGCTACGGATTATATAAAGTGTTTAATAAAGTACTAATCCCGTCAATATTACCGCAAAGGAAAAGTGATATTGAGGTTGACAAGGAATTGATTTCTGAAGAATTTAATAGAATTGAAAATTTATTGAAAAAAATTGAAACCGATTCAAACTTGTTGAAAAAAAACGATGAATTAAAATCAAATGAAATCGATAAAACTTTACTAGATATTCAATCTTTAACCATTAATTCAAAGGAAAAGTCAAATAAAATTGACGATGATTTAAAATTAATCAAATTAGAAATTGATGATATTAAAAATAATTTGAAAAATTCTTTTGATAAAAATAAACTCTTGATTAATTCAGAATTATCTGATATTCATAAAGAATTATCCTCATTGAAAAAACTAATAATTTCAAGAAATGTTAATAACAATAATAATAACAATAATAATACCAATAATCAAAATAGCAATATTTATAACAATGGATATAATAATAACAACTCAAATGGAAATAGTAATAGCAACCTGATAGCCTCTTATTCAAATGGGGGATTAAATAGAACCCTTTCTTCAATTCCATCTGTATCTCAAGTTTTGAGCAAAAATAAAATCAAACCTATTTTAAATGGCTCAAGTGACAGTATAAGTTCTAATCTTACTTCTGCTACTATCCCAAATATCAATACCGGCAATAGTAATAATATTAGCAATAATAATAGTAACAATAATGAAATATCATCTACAGTTGCAACTACTAATAAAAATCCAGAAAAATCGAATATCCCTGAATGGCAGAAAATAAAAAATTAGCATAAATATATATAACTGAATTATTTCACTAATTAATTAATTATTTTTTCATTTTATTCAATAAAAATTTTAAAAAATAGAAAGTTTCAATCTAGGAATTAATTACCTATTTATCCATTTAATTATAGGATATCATAATATCATGAAATTTGAACTCATTTATATTATATAAAATATCAACTGGATTATTATAGTTACTACTATATTCAATGTTATACTCATCATCAAAACTATTATTGTTATCATCAACTTTATAATTCTTGCAATATCTATTAAAATCCCTTTTATTATTTAGTAAGATTAAATTGTTATTAATATTTGAATCCAGTTGATTTAAAACCAACAAAGTCTTTTGATAACTTGAATTTGAATCTAAATTTGTTGTTATATTCAAACTAACCAACAAATATTTTAAACCGTTTAAATAAAACGTCAAACCTCTAAACGGATCAATCTTATAATAATTATTATTTGACAGTTGATTTAAACTTGGAATTTTAAATTTATATGAGGGGTTGATTAAATATTTTTTTTGATTAATATTAAATCTCCATTTCAAATTATTAATATTTGAGATGTCAAGTGAGTGATTTGTATTAATTTGTAAAAAAAAATTATTTTCTCCTTTATTAAAATTTCTGATTATATGTTTATTTTTCTTATTAAAGAAGCAATCCGAGTATCTTATTGAGTAATTTCTTTCCAAGAATGTAATGGATATGGGAGTGTAATAATATATTATATTGTTATTTCTATTACCGCCATGATTTTTATTAAAATTAAGAGAACGTTTTGTAATTCTTTCATGTTCAGGAATTATATATGTAAATGAGTTTTCTGTGATTTCATTAGCAAAAAAATTGTCCTGATCGGATAAACCCAGGCAAAAGCCAATGCTTAAGTTGACCACCAAGCATATAAGCAATATCAAACAGTAATTTGTTTTCATTATTAGCAAATTTACTTGAAAGTAATGACAAGTAGTGAGAATGGCTATTTGGTTCCTCTTCAACCTTCCTACAACTCTCCAGCCCATTTTTGACATGCAAACTCATGAAAGAGCCCAGTAAAACAGAAACCACAAAACAAAAACTTCAAATCAATCACAGTTGTATTTCGTGAAATCTGATGTTTTTAATGCCTTTTTGCTTTTGTTTTTGATGTTTCTGGTGCTTTTGGTGCTTTTGCTTCCAGTACCCAAAACGGAAACACCCAGAAAACCGGTCTTGAACATCACATGATTTTTCAATTTTTTTATTTTTATTTTTATTTTTTTTTCGCTGAATTTTTCCTGTGGATCATTTCCAAGAGAACTGGAAGAAGAGCAGAATAGTGAACAATGGCAACAGCAATGGTCAACAAGGGTATAAAGCGTTCTTATAATGGCAATGCGGTGGATTCCAAAAAAAAGCAGACTTTGAAAGGCTCCAAATACACAAAGCTACAAGGAAATAATGCTCGAAGTAAGAAAGTGGTCTCAGTTTCTCAAGTAAAGAAAAGCGTTTTGAAAGAGAGCAAAAAGAAAATTCAATCAGAAAGTGAAAGTGAAAGCAAAAGTGAGGATGAGAATGAAAGTGATGATCAAAGTATGAAAAGTGATAGCGAAGATGAATTAGATACTCTTGATGTTGATAATGGAAAATTTGCGGGTAAAAAAATCAATGACGACAAAGAAATCGAAGAAGAAGAAGAAGAAGAAGAAGAAGAAGAAGAAGAAGAAGAAGAAGAAGAAGAAGATGATGATGATGATGATGATGATAATGGTGATGATGAAAGCGAAGAGGAAGAACCAGAGAAAAAAAAACCTAAGAAAGATGATAGTGAAAACTCCAGTTCCAGCAATGCTGCTGCAAGATTAGAACAAAAAAAATTATTGAACGAAAGAAAACTTAAACGTAAGTCTGGTGTTGAAATTCAAAAAATTAAGATAATTTGGGAAAAACTAAGAAGCACATCATTGAATAAAGAACTTAAAAAAAAATATTCTGAAGAAATATGGAATTTGTCAAAAGATTGTCTTGAAGATTTAATTTTAAAGCATGATGCATCCAGAATAATCCAAACATTGATCAAGTATTCTTCAAAGGACCAAATTTTAGAAATTGTTAATGAGTTATCGAATTCCAACAAGAAAAATAAGGATAGTCATAATTTTTTTTACAAGTTGTCCACAAATACTTATGGGAAATATTTGTTGATCAAATTATTGCATTATGGTTCAAGAGATTCTAATCAAATTATAATTGATAATTTGTATGGAAGTTTTAAAAAATTAATCAAGCATAAAGAAGGTGCATATGTATTGGAGGATATTTATGTTTTGTATTCAAATTCATTGCAAAAGAGACAAATATTAAGGGAGTTTTATGGGAATCAATTTTCTATATTAGCATTTAATAAGAAAGAAGATTTAAAGACAATTGAAACAATTGAAGAAATTTGTTTTGAAAACGAAGATAAAAGAATATTGATATCTAAAAATTTATTTAAAATAATTAGTTCTGCTATCGATAAGGGTTCTACTGGATTTCAAATTGTACATGGGATTATATTAGAGTATCTTAAGATTGCAAATCAAAAAGAGATTGAGGAATTATTAGAGATTGTTAATGATCAAATAGCCGAGTTGATTCATACTAGAGAAGGATGTGAGTCGTGTAAAATCTTGATTTCACATAGTAATAATAAAAATAAAAAGAAAATTATTAAGAATCTTAAATCACACTTTAAGAAATTGATAACAAATGAATATGGATATTTAATTGGGATTTTAATATTTTGTACGGTTGATGATACAAATTTAATTTGTAAAAATTTAGTCAATAAAGACAATATTGATAAAGATGTTTTGCTTGATAAGAATGGCAGAAAATCATTATTGTATTTAATTTGCAATGGATTCAATTCAAGATATTTTCCACCATCGTTTAAAAAGGAATTGGATAAGTATATTAAAATATCTAAGGAAGAGTTGAAAAACAGTAAAAAACCCCAGGAATCGATTCGGAAAGAGATTTTCAAAAAAATTGAATTGAGATTATATGAGATAATTTACAATGATTTTGAACTAATCTTCAATGAAAATATTGGTATCCAATTGATATCCGAGTTAATCTTATCGCCAATAAAGAGTGATGGTAAGGATGTCAAAGAGGCAAAAGATCAGTTGATTGATTCAATTTTACTAAAATTTTCGGATAACTTGGACTTTGTTAAGGAAAATAAATTTTCGGTGCGTTTTTTAAAACTATTGATTAGTGGTGGACACTTTAATTTCAAAGAGAAGAAAATCGAGAAAATCAAGGAGTTTGATAATATTGAATTTTGCAGAAAATTCATAGAAAAAGTTATTTTTAGCAACGACAAAAGTTTGGTCAATTGGATCAAGTCTGACGGCAGTTTTGTAGTGTTATCGCTCTATGAAAATTTGGTTGGAAACAAGCTGGCTCGAAGCAATGAGTTGATGGAAGATTTCTTGCAGAGTGTTGAGGGATTGAAGAAAGAGATCAAGAAGATCAGCGAGTCAGATAGTAAAAATAAAGGAGCACAATCGCTATATAAATTGTTGAAATAGAATAGTATGAAAGATAATTGAAACAAACAATGCATATTCCGAACACTTTGATCACGAACAGCTGTTTGTACCTGTACCGTGAACGGCGGACGTAAGACGCACACGAACAACAAAGTTTCGGCGCACGGCTATCTCCGTACCAAGCCGCAGGTCCAGATAAAAGTCTGTGCTAAAAGGACAAGCATATACCTGCAGCTTTACCCTGACTTGACTACTACATTTCTGAGACACAACGCTGGGTCCTGCGCTGCTTCCCAAATACGAGGCTCTCCAGCTGTTGGTGGTGCACGCGACCCGAATCAGCTGCGTGTGCTGCCAAAAAAAGACTGGAGCAAAGGTCTGACGCCTCCTCCAACCAACGGCGCAGATCTTCAAAATAATGCCAGCTCCTTCTTCGAAAAAAAAACCAACATAGCTGTTAAAGTGAGTTGTGGAAGAGCAGTCATTTTTTCTCTAGATCCCTTTTCTCGAATATATAAGTTCATTGGCTTGTCGTCTATTTGGCCAACTCAGATCAATGTTTATTCTCTTTGATCTGTTGTTCTTATATTTTCATCTCATCTATTTCCTTGCGGTTTCTCTTTCGTCCACTTCTCAGCTATTTATAATGCCCATTTCTCCAAAGAAGGGTTCATCACCACCCTCTCTGCCTTTTGAAAATGAATATGACTCCAGATCCTCTTCAAGCTCTAAATTAAATGTTGCTGCTCCGAATCCTGATCCAAAACCAATCGACAGTAACTATCTCTTTGCTGCTCCCGATCCACAATCCTCTGTGTTAAATGTTGGATGGGGCCTAGGAGACTCCTCTGATCCCAGTGTTCGCAGCTTTGACTCCAGTGAAGATCTGGACAGTTCTACTGCAACTGTTTTAGAAGTTGCACAATTTACCAAAAAACAGAATTCTTCAAATTTGTCTTCGCAACAGGCTTTATATCAGCTTCCCAATATAAGTTCAAATGGTATCAAACCTCCTATCTTTATGGAAAATTCTAAACTGCAAAACTCTTCTAGTTCAACTAAACTAAAACCCTTTACTACTGACGATAACAACTACAATGAGCCTCAAAAGGATCTATTTAGTTCTAAAAATTCATTTGTTACCCTTGATAAATCATCTTCTAAAGCTGATATTAAAACTCAAGATTCTTCTAGCCGTAGTTCTTTTAATGAGTTTGAAAAATTTGAAACATTTGAAACATTTGATATCCCCCTTAGAGGCAGCTTAAAAGGTACTAATCTCATTTTTGAGAAAATCATATCTTCAACAAATTGGGAATCATTTTGGAATATACCTTCCGAGTACACTCAATCAATTGAGCCCTCAGTTATTTCACAACAATCTATCATCTTTGATCTAATCAAATATCAGTGCTCTGTTTTTAATCTTCTCGATCAATTCCAAGCTGCAAGCAACGACTTGTTGTATTTAGTCAATACAAAACATTCCCAATTCTCAAATACTTTTTTTTACCCTTATAAAATTAACAACTTTTATGAAGATTTCTTTGTTCCATTTTTAAAACTCTCAATCTTTTATTCCAAAGAACTAATAACTCCCCTATTGAATATCATAATCCAAAAACAAGCTTTTAATGAAATATTCATTAATATCGAAGAAATAATTCCCATTTTCCTTAATTTTTTTTTATTTTCCACTTCCTATTGGTCAGAATTCATTTCAACTTATTCGAAATTTGAAATGTTTTATAAAATTTTGGATAAAATAAATAACCAAATCAAAGATAACTCAAAAAACACAGATTTTGAAAAAAAATCAATCATCATTAATAATGACAATAATAATACCAACAACAACAATAATAACAATAACAATAACAATAACAATAACAATAACAATAACAATAACAATAACAGTAATAATAATAATAATAATAACATTTTAGATGCAACTACTTTTTTCAAAAACTTTGATAAGTGGAAACAAACCTTACAAGAAAAAAATGTCATATCAGAAGCTGATTTCAATACTATATTTATCAATTACCGTTCTTTCATTTTCAATACTTTATGTATCTTTAATAGTATTGAATATCCTAAATCATTTCAAACCTATAACAACCAAAACAATAATCTTTTTATTGACTTTATCAAGATTAAAAGTCTATTAACATCTTTAAATGAATTTATCATGAAAAGTAGAGAAAGAAATTTTGATAATTTAGTAAGACAAAATTTAAAATTTGAAAAACTTTATAATGGCAATGTCAATACAAATTCTTCAAATTTAATACTTAAATCTTTTTCTGTTGGTAATAAAAGTAATTCTAAAAAAGGAAGAATCAAAAACAAATCAAATCTTTGGGTTTTTTTTCTTTTTCAAAATTGCTTAATTATATCCATTTTCAAAACCAATGGTTTTTTATTTATCGTTCAAGACATAATCCCAATGGATTATTTAATCATTAAGATTCCTGATTCGAATTCTTTTATAAACGATTCTACTTTAGCCGGAGAACCTGGAAAAATTATTGCAATTACCAATTTATCAAAACAAAACTCAACTAATTATTATTTTATTAAAAATTCATCAAAAGATTTACTTGCACCATTTAAAAAAGTTAAATCGGAGTATATGAACTCTAAATCTAAAGATGAAATTTTTACATTAAATCCATTGGTAATTTTGAAAAATAATAGACAAATTCAATTAAAAAAAATTCTATCAGGAAAATTAAATAATACTGAAAAACATCTCAACGGTCATAAGGGTATTAACTTGTATGATTATAATTTAATATCAAGTGTTATCAGTCATCCCAAAAATCTTAAAAATGAGTTATTAGAAACAAATATCGGAAAAGTTTTTTGTAGAGTTTGTATTAAATACAACAATACCGATTATTTGTTATTTGGAACATCAACTGGAATTTATACTAAACTTCAAAAAAGCTACCCCAGGATTGCTGATTTTAAAGACGTTAAACAAATAGAATACTTGGAAGTATTTGATCTCTTAGTAATTTTAACCGAAAATAAACTCAAATACTGTTATATTAATCAATTTTTCCATCATTTTCTAAAAGGTGGTGACCAGAATGAAAATATAGATTTTTTTAGATTACTCTCTGTTCAAAGTGTTTTATCATTTAAACTAGGTGTTTGTAATGGAAATTTAATTGTATTTTTAATGTATAATAGCTTTTCAAAAAGTCAAGGAGGAACCAATCACATAATTGGTGTGATGGGTGAAAATCCAGAATCCAAAAAGAAAAGTGAATTTAATAGTTTTTCTGGGAATAGAAACACTTTTATTGTGGGATATCAACATCAAAATAATAATAAAAAAGACTTGGTTTCCGTATTACACGATATTAAAGAATTGGTTTTGCCAGGGGTCTGTTATGGATTAACTGTTTTTGAAGATTATAGGTTTGTTATTCAGTTAGATAATGGATTTGAATTATTAAAATTAACGTCAAACGATGACAAAACTATTATTCCAACAAATTTCAATAAATTCAATAACATTTATAACAATAATATTAATATTAATAATAATACTATCAATAGTATTGATAATTTTAGATTTGATCAAGTGAATTTTGTTAATGCAATTACTCTTTTAATATTTAATTATGAAGAATTGGTTTTGGTTTATGAATCGTTTGCAATTATTTGTGATAGATATGGAAATAATATTGATAATTTAGTGAATTTTTTTAACATTAAATGCACAAAAGCTGAAATTTTTGAAAATTATTTAATAATATTTTCCAGTTCTATAATAGAAATTTATGACATCAATAATAATTTTGGGAAGGAGCCACCGAAGCAAATCTTTTACGGAGACAGTATCAGTTTAATTGATGATAATTCGTATAACAATAAGAATATTCAATTTTGTGCAAGTAAATATGAAAGTTCATCGAATGATATGATACTATTTGAGCTCGCTCCAAAAGAACAAAAAACAAAAGGTAATTGATGCTTTTGAACAAAATTTCTGGTAAGCCTATGTCTTTATTTATGTAGTTTTATAGTTTGAATTCAAATTCTGATTTATTAGATTAGTATTGTAGAAGTAAAAGCATTGAAAAAAAAAGAAAAAAAAGAAAATAGATATTAAAAATTAAACACATCCATATAAAATGGAATGAACTGTATAGAATTTTGTAAAACCAAAAAAAGACAAAATGTAAATTATTATTATTATTATTAATTTAAAGAGAATACTATAATTGCCAGATTATTATTAGACAGGTGGTAGAGTGTGAATTAGTATGTTGATTTATCAAACATTGTTAGAGTTGCATTTGGCTTATCGTCAAATGGTTCGTCGTTATGTTTGCCTTTAGCATATTTAATGTAGTATTTATCACCAAAGTAGTCCATTTCACTTAAGATACGATCTAGATCAGATTTTGTTAGAGAGCTTGATACACAGAAACGAACTCTTGAGGCGATGATGGGGGTAGCAGGATAACTGACAATAACAACAGCTATACCTCTTTTGTATAGAGATCTTGTTATAGCAGGCATTTTATTTGGGATATATAATAGAAGGGGGATAATGGGAGAGTCGTCCATTCCATAGACAATGAAGCCTAGTTTTCTTAGACCGAAACGCAAGTATCTTGAATTGAAGGCAATTCTTCGTAGTCTTTCTTCACCTTCGCCTGGGTTAATTTCGCCGGTGATTGTTTTCAAGGAGGAAATGATTTGGGCTAAAATAGGTGAAGCAATTGATTCAGCATAGGAACAAGTCATTATATCGATTCTTAATCTATCGATGATGTGTTTATCAGCAGCAATGTAACCGCCGGTAGCACCAAATGATTTGGTTAAGGTACCCATGAGGATGTCGACATCATTTGGGTTGACATTAAAATAATCACAAACGCCTCTACCTTTGGGGCCTATGGCGCCTATAGAATGAGCTTCATCAACAAATAAGTATAGCTTGTATTTTTTCTTCAAGTTGATTAGTTGGGGCAAATTACACATTGTCCCTTCCATTGAGTATATACCTTCGACGACGATTAAGATTTTTTTCCATGGTCTGTGAATCTTTGGTTGGCCTTGGGAGATTTGTTCTCTGATGATGTTTTCTAGATCTTTCATGTCGTTGTGTTTAAATGTTTTGACAGTTGCACCAGATAACCTTACACCGAATCTAATGGAGGCGTGGTTTAGTTCATCGGATAGAACGAGACAGTTTGGGTTTAGTAGAGAGGTGAAGAGGTTGGCGTTGGTGGCATAACCCATTGAGAAGAGGATTGCATCTTCTTTGCCCACGAAATCAGCAACAATGGCTTCACATTTTTGGTGTAGATCAGTTGAACCAATTTGGTTTCTTGGACCGCCAGAGCCTGTGCCATAGGCGTTGAGAGCCTCTAGGGAGAAGTCAGTGCATTGGCCTTGAGATTGGGCAAAGCCTAGGTAGTTGTAAGAAGATAGGTTTAAGCAGGTTGTGGTTTCGTTTGTATATTGGAAAGTTTTATTGTAGTTTGAGGAGTATCTATCGATGCAGGTTATGTATCGACCAGGCACACCGACGGTTGGTCTGGAGAAGCCATCATCGATTCTTGTTTTCAATCTTCTAACGTAGAAACTTTCGAATTTGGAGTAGTAGGGAGCATGGCCATCTTTTTCTAGGACGTCAGAGAAATCGTTTGGAGTTAGGAGAATACCAAAGAAATCTTTAAAATGACCAATTATGATCAAGATTAGATAGTTTAAGTAGGTTAAAAAAGTTGTCAAGTAGGGGGGTTCTTCTATTGGAGGGCTTTCAAAGGCAATCAGATTGTCGTATTGGGACAAGTATAAAAACTCGTCAGATTCTAGAGGACCGTATTCCTTATCGACTTTTTGTTGGTGAGATAGGTCTTTGTTGATTTCGATGTTAGGTATTTCATCAGTGAGCATCATTTTGAGACGGCAGAAGATTAGTTAAAGAGAGAATGGAAAGGAAGATGAGGGAAACGAAAGGAAAAAAAAGGAAAAAAAAGGGGGCAGTACTGGAAAGCAGGACTGGAGGTCGACAAGGACAGAATACGAATACTAGTGGAATTAGAAGGAGGATAAGACGAGAATAAAACAAGAATAAGAACGATGATTGTATTGTTAATGGTGTTGTGTGATGAAAAATGAATATAATAACGTACACAAGAAGTGAATGGAAGGAGCGGAAGTTGCCCGGCGAGAGTTTAAAGTGTAAGGAGAGGAAGAGGAAGAGGAAGATAAGAGGAACCTAAGAAACCGAAGAAGAAAAGAGAAATAAAGGCATAGATAGAGTAGATTACAACGTATATAATATAGTATAGAGAGGTAGAGACGTAGAGGTGAAGGTAGATAGATGTGGATGTAGATATATAATTATGGATTGTCGGGCACCATGTTTTCAATGTTGGTCAAAGCATCGAAAGAGATGATCATATCGTCGTCGTTGCTGTTATTGTTATACATCAAAGGATTCAGCTGATCATTGGCGTCGTTCAGTTTCTGGTTGAGATTGAAGGAGGAGTTCATGGCGTTTAGTATATCCTGGGGGTTGGGAGTGAGATTGTTCTGGACCGAGATGGATGGACGTTTTGATTGAGAAGGGATGGTGTCTGTGCCGGCCTTGTGAGCGTGGCTGTTGATTACGTTGCGTAGGTTGTTGTCGTTCAACTGGGAGGAGAGGTTGTTCAAGTTGTTGATGATGGGATTGATGTTGTTGGACTGTTGTTGCTGGATTCGCTTCTGGATAAGGAGAAAGTTCTTGGTGTCTTCAAGGTTGCTGGACATAAGATCCAAGTTATCCTGAAAAAGAACAATGTTTCTGTTGAGCTTGTCGATGTTGGAGGACAACGAGGTGGAGGCGCCAGCGTAGGTGTAGTTGGGCGTGAGGCCAGAGGGGGCAGCGTCGACAGAGAGGTCGCTGAGGATGTTGGCGGTGGAGACAAGAATGCTGTGGTACGCGTCGACCAACTCTTTGTTCTGGAAAGACATGGTGTTGCTTCTGCCGCTTCTGCTGTTTCTGCTGGAGGAGCCAACTTGAGCTCAGCGCTTAAACCCCCTCTAACGTGCACGTGTGATGGACGTCGTGTGCACGTGATCGCTGCTCTAGCCAATGCCTGTTGAACAAAAACAGCGGCACACCCTGTCGGGCTTGAAATATCTGGACCTGATATCTCCAGCAAAAGCATCTTCCTCTTCTTCTTCTCACACCACGCCAACATGTTCAAGTACAACGCTCTCAGCACCATTGCTCGCTCCACTGCCTTTGTTGCCAGAAGATCTCTTGCCACTGAGGCTCCAGCTGCCTCCTCAGCTTTGAAGTTGTCCTTCTCTTTGCCCTTCCAAACCTTATACAACGATGCTGAAGTCTCCCAAGTCAATATTCCTGCTGCCACTGGTGTCATGGGTGTTTTAGTTAACCATGTTCCTACTGTTGAAGAACTAAAGCCTGGTGTGATCACCATCATCGAAAATCAAGGCAAATCAAGCACTTTTTTCATCAACGGAGGTTTTGCTACTGTTCAACCAAACTCAAAATTATCTATCACTGCAATTGAAGCCTTTCCTTTAGACTCCTTTGATTCTAACGAAATCAAAGCTCAAATAACTGAAGCTCAAAAGGATTTAACCTCTCAAGATCAAGAAGTCGCTGCTGAAGCCTCAATCAAATTGGAACTTTTACAAGCTTTAGAATCTGTTGCTAAATAAATAAACAAGTAATTAATCAATCAGTATCTATATATCAGTAATTAATTCATATTCTAAATTTATATACGTCTTCTAAAAATGATCTTTCCACTCAATTTATGTTTTACTTACGCTTCATGTCCATTAACCTCGCTCTTCAGCCAATCACAGCGCGTCTTCTACGCCACACGGACTTATTTGTCTTTATCCCAAACAAATAGTTGTTCACGCCACATTATTACTCTTTTGGGTGATCATCCATCTGGAATGCACAGCCACATTCTATCGTTTTTTTTAATCTTTTAATCGTTTTTTGACATTTTTCTTATAATAATATAATTAATTTGATGATTATCAAATATTAATTATTTTTATTCCATTTACCAATCTCCTTTTTTCTCTTTTTGTTGGTTGGCTGTTGTTTTTTTTTTCCCTTCTTTTCTTTACTAATCTTTACTAATCTTTAATATACACTAACTCCCCCATAATGTCACAAAATCTTACTTCTTCTCCTGAAGCTGCAGCCGCCACTGATTCTACTTCCACTGCTTTACGAAACGATTTCTCTGAATTATCAATCAATTCAAACGACACCATAACTAAAGAAAAGGACAACAGCATCATCAAAAAACAACCTTCTTCCTCTTCTTCTACAAACATTACCACTACTACCGCTACTACTATTCACTCTCCCCCTCCATCTCCTTCTTCTTCCTCCACTCCTTCAACCGATAGATTAAAGAAAAAAGTCACTTTTACTTCTGACAGCAAATCCTTATCAACTGAAGAGATTCCTCTAAATCACAAGAGTATCTATCAATCGATTAAATCTACATCTACTAAATATAACAATAACAACAACAACAATAATAATAAATCTAAAATTGAAGAAACTAAAAAAACACTTCAAGATGCTTTTCCAACAATCGATCAAAAATACATAAATGCCGTATTAATTGCAAGCTCAGGCAATTTGGATTCAGCCTTTAGCGCTTTGTTATATCTAAGCGATCCCAATTTCAAAATTGATTTGCCCACTCCAAAGAATCAATCGCTAAATTTACCATCAAATGATCAGTTCAAGAAAATGAATCAGTTAGAACAAGACGAATTGTTGGCGAAAAGATTAGCAAAACAGTTTGAAATGGAATCTACTCAATCAAATAGATCTCACCAATCAAGACATAAATCAAGTAAACCCCCAGTTCCAATAAAATCAAACAGATTCAAACAACAACAACAAAGACACCAAAATCAAAATCAAAATCAAAATCAGAACCAAAACGAGAGAAATAAAAAAAATAAATCAGAATACTATGACGGAGATTCTGATTCTGATGACCCATTCACCACTTTTATAGACGAGGACTTGCCTCAGATCAAAAAAGAAATCGCAAAGGGTTTTGAAGAAACTAAATTAAAAGTTAACAATTGGGTATCTGAATTAACTAAAAAATTCAATCAAAATGAAAACGATAATAACACTAATAACACTAATTACGCTAATGATAGCGATGATGATTATAATTATAACAGCCGTAAACCAACCAATACCTCACAATTATTTAGCGCTTTTGGATCCCAGCCCAATTCTGCTAGAAATTCCTCAACATATAGAAGAAACATGCCATCAAGATATGACGATGACCCAGTGGAATTAAATCATAACTACGGATATGGAATTTCTTTGAAAAACGATGATCTAGTTGGTTCTAATAATGACAATGCCGTTAATAGAAATAACAATATAATAGATAATATCGAAGAAGAGAATGCACCAAAATTGCCAGTGCGTTCTTCAAAAAGCATTGCAATTCCAAGCACTCCAACCAAGAAATCTAATGACGATTTTGGTGATATAAGTAATAACAGCAACGACCATGTTGGTGTTGATAAAAATAATGCAGTCAAGAAAGACATTGAGCCGGAAACAGATATTTACGGCACGCCAAAGCGAAGAACTAGAGACTCAAGCATTTCATCAAATACTAATAAATGGCAACCATTACCAAATGCACATTTATCAGAATCAGCTTCTAACGATGCATTTTTGGTTACAGATAGTGACGATGATTATGATGATAACAACAAATTTAAGAAATGAAATGAGTAAATAATTGTATTCTACTCCTTGGTATGATTGATTGTTATTGATTGTTATTGATTCTTATATCTGTGATAATTGTTTTTGTTGAACTCTTTATTATTAAACTTTATATTTATTTAAATTTTTTTTTTTATTTTTTTAATTAGTATCTATTTATTTTCTTATTTATCTACTTGTTATCTTATCTAGTTGGTTATTTTCAGATACTTGTACCTGCCATGTTTTCTGAAGCAACTAAAAAAGATATAAAACACCAATTGAATTACCAATAGGGCAATAACAATGCAGATTTTGATTACAAAATTGTCAATTCTGTAAAATTTGTAACCCACTACAAAGACCAATACCAGGGACGCAGCGATACCTTCCCATATGACAAACTTAAAGTACCTGGGAGACGACGAGGTGAGAACAAAAGTTAAAGCTACAAGCACACAATAGATAGAGAAACTGATTATCTGCAAGTACAATTTTTCTTTGAGCAAAGCATAGTAAATGAAGCAAAGCGAGCCAAAAAGCAAGGCAGCAAAGACGACAAAATTGAGGATCTGGAGGAATCTGTTGGGTCGTTCTGGCGCCCGATTCTCAATCTGCTGTGGATAATTGTAGGGGTCGTCTTTGCTGTTATAGGGAGAAGCTTCAAGAGGATAGGAGTTCATTGTTGAGAGAATTGATGAGCATTTCTAGGACATGGAGGGTGTATCTGCTTATATATCTTCAGCATATCCCTTATCCCTTATATCGTCTTCAAGAAGGCTATAGCTATCTAAGCCAGCAATAGCCCCATGGCGCTGGACTCCTGCGTACCCAAACCTTATCGGCTTTCTTTTTCATTGTCTCAGATCCACAGGGACGGCGCATCACGTGTCTAAGATAACAGCTCGCTGGAAAAAGATTTGTTTCAGCTTGTGGTGAAGAAGCAGCAAAGCAAGAGCTATGCGAAGGTAGAAGATGTATAGCAGGTATAACTCGTATTCGTCTGGCTCGAGACCCATCAACTACGCTCCCTCGTCGCGCAGGAGCCAGGGTGCTGCTGACAAGAACCTTCAGATCCTCAAGACGTTGCTCAAGGAGCCCTCTAACAGGTTTTGTGCTGACTGCAAGACCTCGTCCCACCCACGATGGGCCTCCTGGAGCTTGGGAATCTTCATTTGCATTAGGTGCTCAGGCATTCACAGAAGCATGGGAACTCATATCTCTAAGGTCAGGAGTGTGGACTTGGATTCTTGGAACGACGAGCAAGTCAAATCGATGATTAAATGGGGCAACAAAAAGGCCAACCACTTCTGGGAGTACAATTTGCCTGACAACTATGTTCCAGACCAAAGTAAAATAGAAAACTTCATACGAACAAAATACGACTTGAGAAAATGGGCCATGAGTAAAAAAATAATTGATCCAATGTCAATCACCTTTAATGAAGAGGATAATGACGCTATTAATACCAATCGAAATGGCAACGGTAATGCTGTCAAAGCTGATAATCAAAATTCCAATAAACTTGGAAATGAAGGTCCTCTTGACAGCAATAATTCAACAAAGAGATCCTCTCTTCATTTAAAACAAAACAATCAAAACAATCCCACAAATAATCCCGTAAACAACTCTTCAAACTCATTACTTGATTTATCGTTTTTATCTTCTCCTTCTCCAGCATCTCAAAACAGTGTTTCTAATAATGATAACAATACTACTACTACCACTAATAGTAATAATAATAATAATAATAATAATAATAATAATAACTCGAGACCCGATTTGAAAAAATCAATTTTATCATTATATTCAACCCCTTTGAACTCTACTCACTCTCTGTCTTCCTTTAATAATGTAAATTATTCAAATAACATTTACACTCAGCAATCTCAATCTCAATCCCAATCTTTTTTTAGTTCTACTCCCATATCAAATTACAATAACAATTCCTTTGCAAATAATAATAATAATAATAATAATAATAATAATAATAATAATAATAATAATAATAACAATAATCAGTTTGCTTCTTTATATAGCAATTCACTCTCAAATTCAAATTCAAATTCAACCCCAAACTCTAATTCTAACTCAATCAATAATTCAAAGAATAATCTAGATGACGACTTATTTAACAATGTTTGGAGCTAACTGATTATTACCATTAAAAATTATTCACGTTAACTATAGATCAAAAGCAAAAGAAAAAGAAATTAACAATAAAAATTTAATAAAAAAAAAAAATAAACAATATATATAGCTACTATATTTTTATATAAAATAATCTCTGCATCATTTTCTGTTGTTATTTTTACCCTTTTGTATTTTTCTGTATTTTTTTCTGTATTTTTTTGTTGTTGTTGTGATGTTCAATTCATTTCTTATCATTTAATTCCATCTTCGTATAATTTAATTCAATTTACCTAATCATTATTCAACATCTTGTAAATTTATTATCGGTTTCTTTTTAATCGATTTTCTATTTATAACCTCGATTTCAGGTTCACCTTCTGCATCTAAATCAATATTTTGAACATCATCTTTTGGACTCAAATTGGAATCTAATACCGATTCGTCATTTAGCTTGAATTTAAAACTTGGATCAAATTTAGAGTCTTTATCCTTTATTATTTCCTTTTGATCCTTGTTTTTAGTATTACCATCATCAACAATGTTTTTCAAATTGGATTTAGGAACCTCTTTAAAATCTTCCAAGATTCCATTGTTGATCAATTTATTATTGTTGATCAATATATCTTCTTTATTATCTGGATTTTGGACTTTGCCATTCAAGTTCTTTGAATTCAACTCCTTTGCAGTATTAAAATTCTCAACTTTATTCTGTTTCAAGCTATTTTCATTTCCATTGGGATTTGCATCGCCATTTCGTGCGCCAACTATCTCCAAAATAATGTATCCAAACACTATCAAAGCAAGAACATAAAAGAATAGCTTTCTGGCTTTATTGGTTATGATTGGTGATCTTCTGGGATTCAACTTGTATGAAACCGGTTTGGGCAACAATTGACTAGACTTGTGTAACAAAGGCATCTCGAGTATCTATAAGCCAATACAAATACAAGTGTATATACTGCAAGAAAATAGGATTGATATAAAAGAAGTTTTGGTTGAAAGAGAAATAAAAACAGGATTTTAATCTCAACTGATCTTTGATTTGTATTTATCTATCGTCTTGTCAAAAACAACACACCCAGCAGATTATCTCCGTGTGACTTCAAACGCCAGTTCCATCGCCCAAATTTCAGCGCAAATTACAGTGCAATCACTCAAAACAGCCCTGGTTTTTTCTCCAGAGCCCGCTGGCTCCTAACGGTTTCCGCGGATGGATCCTGTATTCTGTATTTAAAGCTTGATCTGGCCATCGTCTTTCTAGACAAGGTGTTAACAATAGAGTAAACACAGCAGAAGCAGCAGAAGCAGCAAAAAGGTTGAGCAAATTGCCTTTTTTGAGAGGTGCTCTTTATGTGCTTGGGCGTAAGATCATAGAAATGTGGAATAAAGGAAAGAAACATTTATTAATGTGAACCGAAACTTGTAACGAACGAAAGTAAAACAATCACCAAATCTCACAAAGTACGTGATAGTCTCTGTAAAAAAAAAAGGAAAAGAAAAAAAATAACTAAAAAGGAAAGAAAAAAAAACTAAAAAAATAGATTAATAAATTAAAGGGTAATAATAAATTAAATTAACATGTTTATTTGTTCAATGATGAAATCTTCAAAATTAACCGTGGCAACTCCAGAATTATTTGTATCGAATTTTTGAAAAAAAGCAGTGAATTTAGTCAACCAAATTAAACATTCAATATAATTACCTAATTTCATAGCATTTGGAGTTTTTGATGAAATCATATAATCAAGACCATAGTTTTCTTGAATGTTAGCTCTTGAAAACTTATTAAAGATAAACTTTGAAAGATTTGGAGATAAATTATATTGAAAAATTTGTAAAGTATTTAAAAACTCTTCGTAATCAATTGTGAGAGATTTATCAGTATCCATACTTTTAAACGAATCAACCCAGAAATTAAAATATCTATACAAGAAAAAAAATTCTCTGAAATCCAACGTATTGTTTTTATTCCTATCAAATAATTTGACCATCAATCGAATTGTTGAGTTGTCAAATTTGGTTCCATCAGGATTTTTAATGGCTTCACTCAATTCTCTTTGAGAGATTTCGCCTGAATTGTCAGTATCAATTCGACGAAACAACTCCTGGCATTTATACTGGATCTCTTCGACTTCTCCAGTTCGTTGTTGAGGCAAATTCATCAACCCAGGTATTTCTGTTACCACATCCTGTGTCCACAAAGGAAAACCTCGAGAGTTCTCAAACAGTTGAGGAACAAAAGTAGAACCAGAAGGGGCTGGTTGACTATAGGGTCTTTGGGAAACAGATCGAAAACCATAGATATTGGGATGGCTTTGATAGGCTTGTTGTTCTTGATAGGTTTGAGCTGAGGTCCCTGGTGCAGAGTGAAAATATTGATTATGTGGTTTTGATTGGTTTTGGTAGTAAATAGGTTGTTGTTGTGATTGGTATTGGTATTGGGGTTGATATCCAGAGTTGGAAATATCATGCAGTGGAGGAACTCCATTGTATGTGCTTCTTCTATTCATCTTTGAAATGCTTTTGATAGTGTTGCGTTGGTGGTGAGAGTGTAGTAGCTGGTTTGGCAGAAAGAAGCTCTTTTAGTGATAGGGAAAAGAGCAAAGGAGACTACGCCAACTCCAGATATAAACCGTAGACCCAGCTGCAAGTCCTAATCCTGGACTCCCTAAAATAGATCTAATAGATCCAGCAAGAAATCGGTTCTATACATTTCTAATCACAACTATTGCTGTCCAGCTATTGTTGTCCAGCTATTTCTAACTTGACTGTTTTGTCGTCAAAGACCGAACCATTCTCTGGCGTTGGATGTTGTTAAGTGTGGTAAAGTGGTAAGACACTTCAAAAATATGGACAACATTACTCAACAAACTCAAATTGGTCTCTTTATTTCCTGCTCTCAAACTGGCCTAGAAAATGCAAAACAACACTTTCTTCAATGGGACCAAGCACCCTGTGTTGCTCAAGTTCCCTAGCTCGTTGTTAAAAGGTTTCTCAAAGGGTTCTGTCAATTTCAGAGAGAATCTCACTGCGTTGATCAACAGAGCTTATAATAAGCCAAGGTTGAGATACAATATCATTCTAACAGAAAGAATAAAACACCACGATGATATCTTGCTTGATTTGGGGTTGGATAAGTCCAGCAGTAACTGTTATATATATTGTTTATTGGTTCCCAGGGACTGGCTAGGTTTTACTTCTGATGAGTTGATTGAGAGGTTTCAGAAAAGCACCACCACTAATAGCACTCAAACAGTTCTAATTGAACACGAATCAGAATTTCGTTTTAACAAAGAAATCAACGATAGGGTCGTTGGTATCATTGGAATCAAACCATTTCAAGACCTAGATCAGACTTCACTTTCTAATGTATATGGTGAATCATATTCAAATATGTTAGAACTAACATCCTTTTGTTCTTTCAAATCAAAAACTGGTCCACTTTTGTTCAATTTAATGAAAAATGATATTCATTTAAGTTTCCCTCAAAACTTCAAAAAAATTGTTGCAATTGTCATCGTTGAACATAATTTAGTTTTCTATTATGAAAAGATTTTAAATTTTATCAAGATTGATAATTCAATAGTTAAGATTAAATTAAAAAGTGGTCAGAGTACTGAGAAAAATGTCTTATTAGAAGGTGGTATTAAAGCCACAAGAGACTTTCATTTACAGTCATTATACATCAATTTATAGAATAGACTAGACTAGACTAGAATAAATAAATAAATAAATAAATAAATAAATAAATAAATAAATAAATAAATAAATAAGCCTTTTTTTATTTTTTTATTATTATTATTATAAACTGATTCTTAAGGATCATTTTCACCAATGTAATCCCAATTTTCACTTTTATATGATGCATAGCATCTAAATTCATTACTTAACCCATTTTTATGCTCTGGAATGAAATTTGTCATCTTGGTGGTGGGATAAATTTTCTTTATCAAATCTTTCATTCTTTCACCTGTACAGACCAAAATTTGACTATTCGAATTTGATAAAACTCTTGCAGTGATTGCAGCTTTGGTCTGGCATTCATTTGACAAAAATGGTGGATCAATTAGCAATTTATCAATCTTACTTTTAAACAAATCCAATTTATCAAATTTCAATGGGTTTTTAAAATCATAAAAGATGAAATTCGAATCTCCAGCTAATAATCGGAATCTTTTATCAAATTCAAATAAATAAATGTTTTTCTTTAAATTTGGTCTGTCTTCCAATTTCAATTGGTCTAAAATTGCAGAATAAACAGATGGTGCAGATATTATACAAATTTTGGTATCTTCAGTCGTACCATTTAATAACTCTCTGGCTAGAAAAGTTGCTGTTTTTTCATCATACCAAAATTGAGATAAATTCCAATCTTCTTTAAATAAATCAATATTTAAATCATCATTATTTTTATGATCATGATAATGATCATGATCATTATCATTCTTGAAATCTTTTAGTGTAGCACTTGCCGGTTTATTATATACTTTTGACAATTGAAGCAATCTCTCTTTTTCTTCATTTTGAAACTCTTGTAACGCTTTCAAAGCATAATCAGATAAAACACTGATAAATTGAAATAATTTATAGTTAGTTGAAAGATGATTTGACTAGATCTCCATGAAAAACCTCAAACTATCTAAAAACATACGGAAAATCATCATCAGAATCAGACATTTTTTGTGGTTTTTCGAATGATTATGCTACTTGAAATGCCAAACTTCAAAAAGTTATTGCTCTTTCTTCTGATTGAAAAATTTATCAAGAAATGATGTCAAATTAAAAAAAAAAAAAAGATTACGATTTCATGACGGAATCGTAATAATCGCCAAAATATACCGAGAATTCGAACATTACGCAATATACGAAAAGTGTTTGGCACGTGATAATGTTTTGAAAAGGTCACCCGCACTTGATCGCTAAATCCCGTTTCTGAAATGGAACTTTGACGAAATTTGTCTTATGACCCATTTTGAGCGATAGTTATTTTGATAACTGGAATCTTCTTAATTTTCCCACTTGTTTGCTTTGTTCAATTGCTATTTTATCATCATTACAAGTGCTTGAGCTGTTATTTTTTTTCAATTCATGTCCAAATTAATATGAAGTGGGCTTTTAGGTGTTGAAATAGCGGACATTTCTACCATACTGGTGGTTATGCGCAACTGCATGCGCAAAGGAGCAGTATACGCATTGCATCCTTATCTGTAAATAGAAAACAAGCAAAGAAATAAGGAGCTGGTGAAGGAGATAATAAAGAGGTTGAAGAGTGGGAGGATTTAAAAATGTATTCTGGTGGATAGAAATTGAAATTGAAATTAAAATTAAAATTAAAATTAAAAGTAATCAAGATTTTCCCAAAAACTTCTTTTGAATAATTATCCACTTCTAAAAACAAGAAATATTCTTTTAATTCATACAAGTGCTGCAAACATTGTAAATTCAGGTTGATCATTAGTAGCAATAATTGTAGTGATAATTTTAAAGAATAAAAAAAAAATGGTATGATAATCGAGTATCATTATCTTAAGACTTCAGATTTAAGAATTAAGGCTAAAGTAATGGATTGTGATTTATGATTTATGATTTTCAGAACCGAGATTCAGAGTCTTTTGAAATAAACGGAAAATCGAATAAAGGGTAATAAGGATTTTAATATGATTGTTGGATAGATAAAACAGTGAGAATGATTGAAAAATTAGGGTAAAAGGTAAAGATAAAAACCAATTGGGAAGTTTAATGAGAAATTGATTGAAAAATGAAATTTTAGTAAGGAAATGGGGTTTTATTAAACTGGGTAGAAATTATTATTATTATTATTATTATTATTATTATTATTATTATTATAATAATGGTATTAATAAATAGGGAAAAAGAAAAACCGTGATAGATATTATTAGTAATGCTAAGAATATTAGTAATGATAATAATATTAATAATGCTAGCTATAATAATAATTATTTGCCTTATGTTTTGTGTTTATTTGTTTAACCACTCTCCTCAATTTCTTAATATGAAATATCGCAAGATGAATTTTTTTAATAATGATTATAATGGTTATTATGTTATAACGATTAAAGAATTGGTGAGCTAGTTTTATTAATGAGTGAGTATGGTGATATTCAAATTGAATGAGTTCTGGAAGTGAAGCTAAAAAATGACCATTATTTTAAAGAAGAGCAGAAACGGGTGATTGAATAATACAGTTTTTTTCTGTTTTGTTTGATAGATTTTTATGATGGATTGATGTCTTTGTTCAAGCTTTGATAGATTTATTAATGCCATTTCTATTCAAATAATGTAGGTGGGTATAAGACATGTTGTAGCAAATAAATGTATAAGCACGAGTATAACAATACTTTATAAAAATAGATGATACATGGTAATGCCACGAAAGTCCTTGTCTAGTAATAGAAAGCAGCAATAAGAATGTCAATTATCTTTTTAATTGATTAGGGCAAGGTATGGTCTGGCATTTTTTTTTTTTTTTTTTTTTTTTTGATTTGATTTGATTTGATTTGATTTGACTTGACTTGACTTGACTTGTTGTTATCTGTAGAGAGATAAAAGATTGGTTGTTTGATAATAATTGAGTGGGATTTGAACTCCTCTGGAGTCTTGAATACCTGAAATGATTAAAACGCTTTTAAATATATGAATAAATTATTTGTAAATAATAAGGAAAAGTAAATGAAAGTAAATGAAAGTAAATGAAAATGAAAGAAAATAAATGAGAATAAGACTTGAATAAGATTTAAATAAGATTCAAATTAAAATTGTTGCAATTTTGTTTATTGAGTTTTAAACCGATTCCACTAAGATTTTTCAGCTCCTTAAAATATAAATCTGGGTGCTAATTGTATTGTGACTTTAATTGACTTTTCTTCTTTGATTGGAGTGGTTAGGATCGTATCAATTTAAGTTGACTAGCGACTCAGAGTAACCCAAAATCAAACGAGATAAAAGGAGATAAAAAAAAGCAGATAACATTCATGTTCAGCTGTTGGATTTAACATTTCCAGATCTAAAAGCAGCAGATCAAGCAATCACTAAGCTGCAATACTATTGAGTTGTCATTTCCTCATACCAAGCTGTTAGAGAGCAACAGATAAGAGTAAAGCGATACCCAAAGAGCGTAATGACTCAAAGTCAGCTATTTCTCAAACAATACTAGCGAAGTGAGTGCTTTCTCTCCAAACCACCAGAGCTGTAACAGAATATAAGGTGAAATTTCACACACTTCCCAAAACAGCAACAGACCATCCGTGGGAGGTGCGACAGAAAGCAGCACACTGCGTTAGACAGCATTTCTGACCCGTGGTTCTGGTACCCGATAGCGTTATCGGCAGCGTGCGTCTGCATCTAACTGCTTCCGCATGCTGCGGACCCGGACGGGGCTGCACGCGCTGCACGCGACGCCCTCGGCGGGACTCTGACGCGATTGGCTGGGGTTCCCCACAAAAATTAGACCTGGATCTTTTTGGCCAGGTCTCGTTTTGAGACAAAGCGAGCCGACGAGGGCGGAAAGATATAAATATGGTCTTCTCGCTCTCTTTTCTCGCTGGGCTTAATCTCTCTACATCTGTGCTTTTACTCGACACTGCTCTTGTTTCTTCCACTGCCTCTTCTGCTTCTTCTGTCTTTTCTGCCTCTTCTGTCTTTTCTGCCTCTTCTGTCTTTTCTGCCTCTTCTGCCTTTGCTCTTTTCTTCTGCGACGTTCTCCCAGTTCTTGCCTCTCTGGTCGATTATTTACTGCTTATCGCCATCTCACCCTGCCTTTTTCTGTTTCATACCCCGTGTTTCGCTCAAATAGTCCTACCCCATACTTTGCACTGCCCAAAATGCTTCTCTCTCTTTCAGGTAACAAAGCTGCCAACATCTACGACTTGATTCCTCCACACTTGCTCGAGTCCATTATCGCTCCCTTGCCCAACGATGTCTTGTTGATTTTGGCTCTCTCTTCCAACTGCTTCATTTCTGCGTTGGCCTTGAAATTGCTCTTCAAAAACCTAATCGTCGTCTTGAACTCCGACAACTACTACTACTGTCACAATGGCCTATTGAACACTTACCAAAATAAAGACACCAACAACAAGAGTTTCAAGAACCCAAAGCCATTCAAATTGAATGCATTGAACTTGGGCTTGTTCAGATCTCTTATCGCAAATTTCACCCATAATCTCGTCATCCAGTCCACCAATAATTCCTACAAATCCCTAATCTCAAATAACAACCAGCTAGTCAATCTCGTTCCCTTTACTAATATTAGAAAATTATCTGTCATTCACTCAATAACGTCCTTTGAAATTGACATAATACAGAACGTCCATGACTTCTTATCAAATTATATTGACACCTGCATTTTACTTGAAAACAACCAGCAAATTACAAGTCTATCCCTTAATTTCAACCACAATTTCAATCATTTTGCTTTTATTAACAACGTTCTACCACTTTCAAATCAGAATTTACAAACCTCCTTGAAAACTTTGAAAATTTCTTCTTCCAAGTTATCCTTTGTTCCAAACTTGTCAAATTTCCATAAAATTAAGCACTTGAATCTATCAAATAACAATCTATCCAATATTTCATCTCTAGGTACTCTTCAATACCTCAAATCAATCAATCTCTCTAGAAATCAATTTTCCTTTATTGACCCTATCGATTTTGACTACAAAATCAATAAAAACTTACTCTCAATTAATCTATCCCACAACAGTTTATCCAAAATTTACGGTTTAAATTACTTGTCCAATTTACTCGACTTGGACTTATCAAACAATCAAATCTACAAAATAGAAAACCTAAATGACAACACTAACCTACACTTTCTCAATTTATCAAACAACTTTATCAAATCAATTGAAAACTTAAACCCCCTAAAAAATCTAAAATTCTTAAATTTATCAAACAATAAAATTGAAAGAATTGAAAACTTGAACAACTTGAAAAATCTCATCTCCTTGAATTTAGAATTCAACAACATCAAAAGATTATACAATATCTCCAAAAATTTAAACTGGGATTCATTAATTGAATTGAACTTGAATCAAAATGACTTGTCCTCTCTAAGATACTTGAAATCCTCTTCACCATCCAACAATCTAGAAATTTTAAGACTAAATAACAACTCAATTGATTCCATCGATGAATATTTAAATCTAAACTTTAAAAATTTAAATTACCTCGATTTATCCTTCAATAGACTTTTCTCCGTCGATAATTTGCCACTCTCAATCAATTCCCTAAACTTGCTGGGCAACTCATTATACGAAATATCAAACTACTTAATTGATCTCAGAAATCTAAAGTTCCTAGACTTATCTTGGAACCAAATCACCGATATCAATAATGACAATAACTTGAAGTTATTGAAATTCAAAAATAATGTCAAAGTAAACCTCGAAAGCAATCAACATAACTACAACACTGATGAATTTTATTACACAATCTCAAATTCCACTTCCAGTTCCACTTCAACCTCCTCTTTTACTTACACAAACTACACTTATTCAAACAACAAAAACTTGTATCCCCAAGTGTTTCTTCCCGCTATTAACACTAATAATCTTAATAGCAATAATTTTAGTGAGCAAATTCCAAGAATAAAAAGCTCACTAAATATGGCAATCGATAATCTAACACACAACGATAATTTCAGAAACCTTGCTAGTTCATTTTTAAACATTTCTTAAATTAATACTTTTCTTTTTTTAATTTCAATTCATGGTTCATTTTTTTGCTATATTTAATTTTTCTTATTGTTTTCATCTTCATTCATATTTTTTCTTTCATTCCTTCATTTGTTAAAGCTTTTTCACCCTTTTTATGGTCTTTATGGGCTATACACGTACTATTTCACAAGCATATTCAACTGTCATTTTCTCACAATACAACCTCATTATTGCTACCCAGCAATCAACTGTCTGCCCTAAAAATCACTTTGTAGAAACTGTTAGAGCCCTAATTCTAGTTAAAACCCGAGATCTTGCATACACATGCATGTATCCACAGGAATGTGTCAAACTTCGGATGCATGCTTGGAAAACCAGCGCACGGGGGCTGTGTTACCACAGAAGACCACCCTTTGGCTTGCTCCCCAAAATTGGACCTGTTCGATATTCCTCATCCAACATTTGCTTAAACCCTATTTTTTCTTATTGTTTTTTTCTTGATTAAGCAACTATTTATAATCGATTGAATATCACTTCTTAGCTTGATATCATAACAATGCAACCCCTTCTTGGTTCAATCCACATCCCTATTCTTTACTATACTAATCCCCCATTGACCTAATTTATAATTTCTCAAACAAACAACATGAAACTAACTTCAATAACATCGAAAATCTCCTCCAAAGAATCAACCCAATCAAAAAAACCCGAGTTTTGTCCAATTTCAAACACTCAAATACTAGACGACATTTTTTCAACTACTGCTAGAATCTCAGAAGAATTGAATATCACTAAAAGTCAAACTACGTATTTATTAATCTCATATAACTGGGATCACGAAAAATTACTACAGGAGTTTAACCAATCGCCTGTATCTTCTCATAATCAGTTTTTTATAGATCATGGTGTAATACCAGATAAAACCAAATCGAAAATTATCGAGGAAACTGAAAATAATACAAAATTAACAACATGTTTAGTCTGCTATAATGAATTCTCAGATAAAACTCTAATTGGCCCTTGCTGTGGTCACAAATATTGTACTATATGCTACTCCACCTATATCATAAATAGTTTTAATAATGTCTATCATCCATTGAAACATTTAACATGCATTAATCCAGACTGTAAGTTATTAATCAGTAAATCTGATTTGATTGATTTTTTCAGCCCAAAAAACAAAGTTGAAAATAAAAATAATACTATAGCTGATTCAAATGAAAAACCAAATGAAAATAGTTCCAAACTTAATTCAAACAATAAGAGCTCCACAAATAGCATACAAGGGGAAATTGATAAAAATAAAACTAATAAAACTAAAGCTGATAAAGCTGACAAAGCTGATATAAAGAACAATATAAAGACAAATAAAATACAAAATGATACTGATCTTCAGGGAATGTCAGGTATTCCAAAAATAAATGAACTTCATGATCTTTATGAACTGTATGAAATGTATGAAATGTATGGACTTTATGAACTTTATGAACTTGGTGAAACTATTCAAATTAACAAAACTAATGAAACTAGTGAAACTAGTGAAATTAACGAAACTGAACTAAAGGAATTGAATAATAATATAAAGAAAATTTACAGTATAATAGGAAATTGGGATAATTTGATGCTCAATTCTTATCTTTCATTTAAAGCAGGTCCAACGAAATCCTTAAAATACTGTCCTTTTAAAAATTGCGGTTCAATCGTTAAATGTGATGAATATGATAAATATTTTCCAAAGACTTCATCATCTTTGCCTGATAACAAAAAAAACAAAAAAACTCATGACAAAAGATTTATTGCAATTTGCGTGAAAAATCATAAATTTTGCTTTGAATGTGGTGAAAAATATTCCGAAAATTCAAACTGTGGTAAAGATTATTCAATAGATATGGAGGAACTTTCAAGCCTTCAATGGAAACATCTTCATTCAAAGCCATGTCCAAATTGTCAAGCACTTATTGAGAAAAATGAAGGATGCGATACAATGAAGTGCTCTCAATGTTCTGACACATTTTTTTGGAGTCATTTGAATTATTATGAAATTCCATTGGAAATGCAGGAAGAATATATTGAGATATTTGGTAAAATTGAAAATAATAGAGATGCTTCAATAAATCCAGATACTGTTCCAATACCAGCAGCTGAAAATGCAAATGGGGGAAGGGCAGACAATGATTCTAATAAACTTGTTTTGGTTTTTGCGATCATTTTGGGGATATTGGTTAATACCTTGGTTTTGGTTGGATTAAAAAAGCATGTTAAATGGTTGCAAATTTTTTCAATTTGCATAACATATTGCTATTCATTAACATATTTTTTCACAGGATATGATGCTCTTGTTACATATATTTCCAGTTTAGTTTATATGATTATTGTGGGAGCTGATAAAAGCTCACCGGTTTGGTTGATTGTGCTTGCATCTATTTCTTTTGCTTTTCATTTCTTCAGATTTGTTATCATATCTTCATGATGATTTTTAATCTTTCTAGGAACTAAACCACATATTAGTGGACTAGATCAGATTGAAATAGATAAGAAATAAATAAAAAACAAACAAACAAACAAACAAACAAAACAAAACAAAACAAAACAAAACAAAACAAAACAAAACAAAACAAAACAAAACAAAACATAAATAAAAAACATAAATAAAAAAGATGAACGAAAAGGATAAACAGTGATATAGATTAAATAGTTTTTGAATCATTTTGATTTAATAAAATATCTAAAATCTTGTCCATTTTATTGTTCAAGTTTCTTTGTTCGATATATATCAATTGCAATTTATTTTCGACATCATTCATTCTATCAAATAATAACTGATTGCAAGAAGTATTTTGACAATTGAGTAAATGATCAACTTTATTGGGTTTATTAGATTTATTTTGAATTTCATCTTCAAGTAGATTTTCATTTTCAATTAGATTTGCATTTCCAATTAGATTTGCATTTCCAATTAGATTTTCATTTCCAATTAGATTATCATCATCAGCTAGATTTTCTAATGAATTCTCAATTGAATTTTCAAATTTATGAATTCTCTCAAGGTCGTCTTGGTTCTGAATTTCATCCAAGGAATCGCCTTTTAGTTTTTTGAATAGAAGATTGCTTGAGGTCTCCACAGTCTTTTTTCGCTTTCCATTCAACTTTGAAACCAACTGAGCATCATTGTTTTGTCTTGACAAGCTGAACTTTTCAAAGAGGTTTAGCTGAGCCAACCGAAGGCCCTCAAGTGTGAGACTGCTGGAACCACTGGAGTCTTTAGCGTTGTGTAGATGAAGCCCCATCTTGATCGAGTTTGTGATGAGCTGTCGATAGGACCTGATGCTGTAGGGCTTGTTGTTGGCGTCATTGAAGTCATTGATTATCTGTCTCGTAGTCCTCTGGTAGAATCTCTGCCTGGGGAAAGTGTTGATGTCACCACCAGACTTGAATATATCTGCTTCGATGGCCATGTTGAGAAGATGTGTTTTCTCTTCCTCAGACAAAAGCGATCTTTTGGTGGCAAAGGGAGCATCGACTCCAGAAGCAGCACTGAGCCCATACAAGTCCCTGCTGCCTGTGCTGCCTTTGCTACTTCTGCTGCCTTTGCTACTTCTGCTGCCTGTGCTGTCTCTGCTGCTGTCTCTCGCCTGTCGCCCCCCATCCATGATGGTTCTGCTGCGTGAGCTGGCTCTTCTGAGACGTGGAAAAGGACAGCCTTACGTCGCTCTTCAGCTCCTCACAGCTAGCGCTGACACTTGAACAGTTTCTCTCTGCCTCTTCTTCCTCTTCTCGCAACAACAATGGACTTGAAGGTGTATTTGCCTGTGGAAGTTGTGGGAAAGGACCCTCTTGCCTCGCAGAAGCATGGCTTGGAGTCGTTTCTCCATCACTTGAGTCTTGCCAGCAGCAGGAAGATCGCCTTTTTTGACGAGTTCATTGCTGGCTATGTGGTGCTTGCCAACTCCCACTCTGCTGCTGATAACTCCAACTACTTTGCTGCCATCAGCGAATTGCTGCTATCGCTTGATTTGTATGTCCATCCTTCCTCTGACAACTACAACGAGCCTCTTGACTCAAAAAATAGAAACTACCACATCAAAAACTACCAGTTGGCCTCTGACAGTCTTGTCTACAACGAGTCCATTCTCCAACAAGACCAAAACATTTTCATTGACGATAAAGATCTTGCTCAGAACACAGAGAATGACGACGATGCTGACGATGAAAAGTCCCTATTGATTTCAGTTTGGAAATTCAAATTGCCAATTGCTTATCCCAAGAGAAAGATATCTCTTCCTGAGATCCAAATCTCCATCTCATTGACTTATCAGCCCAATTTGCTATGCAATCCCCATACTCCAAGCATAATTGATAAAGAGAACGACGATACACTAACCAAAACCGACTCAATTGGTGGACCTGACAAGAAGAATCAAACTTTCCAAAAGGCTTTGACTTATAAACCAATACTAGACAATAACATTTTTGATGGTTTGGAATCCCAGATTTTGCACCAATTTGCTTCCAAAAACTTATCTTCAAATTTATCCAACTTGAAAAAACAATTGGAATATAAAACCATAGTTAAAGAATCAAGAATTAGAAAAAATTCACTATCTGAATCATCTAAAGAGATCAAAAAAATCCCACAAACTAAAAATAAAGTCAAAAATACTACTTTGTCAGCTAAAATATTATTGCCTGTTTTTCCTGTTCTCAACATGAAACTCAGATGTACAAAGGCTGCTGGCAAAAATGACAAATTATTAGCCACTTTAGACATCGAAGCCTCCAAAGAATTGAATAAAATAAACACCTCTCTAGACATCTTTGACATAGCTCTTGACTTTCCCAGTGGCTCTATAAACCCCCTATTGCCAGCTTCTTTAAAAACTTTTCCAATTGATTTAAAATCAAATGATGCTATCAATTTCCCTTATGAACTCACAAACTCTTTTATAAATGATAACGACTCAAAAAAACAAATCATCGTCAACATTGTATCAATCCCCAAAAGCAAAAAAAATCATAAATACTTGGCAAATAAAATTATAACTAAATGGTCAACTCTAGTAGATTTTGCAATTATTGCTCCTCCCACTAACAGCACCCTAGTCAAATCTTCAAACATCTCTCAACAAGGCGTAATCAATTACAATTCAAGAATCTTCTCCTTGTCAAATTTACCAAATGCTAATAACAACCTAAAACCTTCCCACCAATCCCAAATTTCTCGTCTAAAATCATTGCGTACCGCCTCTTCTTCTTTAAATATTAATATCCCGAGAAATTCGAAATCAATCTTAAATGGTTTAATACTATCATTCAATGGAACAACAAATACCCATATTGGTGAGGTCTTTAAATGGAAAATTCAAGCAATAAACAAATCCCACAATTTACTCAATCTATCTCTATATATTCAACCAAAGGACTCTGCAAACTTGCTAACTTTAAACCTCAATTCCAATTTACAAAATACTCTCTCAAAGATTAAATTGCAACACCATCATAACATTTACAATAATAATATGATAATCATTCCCCCAAACCAGTTGGTTAAAGCATTTAACCAAACAAAATTATCCCCAAGAGGCATTATTTGTCTAGCTAATGATGTCAAAATTGGTCCTTTAGAGCCATTTCAAGTATTTGAAACCGAAATTCATCTAATAGCAATCGAAAAGGGTATATTTAGCTTGCAGGGTGTTAAAATCTTTGATGTTAATACTGGTGAAAGTTTTGATTGTGGTAGATTACTAGAAGTAGTAGTAGTAGATTAAAATCAATTATAATTTCATAATTTTTTTATTTTTTTTTCACCTAGTATTTATATCATTCAAAATTATGCTTCAGTTATTTAATTTTTAAACATTCATTATAGTTACTGTATATTACTAATATAATAGTTAAGAAGAAAATAAAAAAAAACAAAAAAAAACAAAAAACAAAAAACAGAAAACAGAAAACAAAAAAACAAAACAAAAAACCACAAAAAGCACAACAAAAGAAAAACAAACTAACTCTAAAACTCATGCAAAACAATGAAAAATCTATCTTATTAATTTCATGTCAAAAATTTGTTGGTCAATGGTTATTTTAGGAGAATGCCCAATCTGACTACAACTGATCAACTCTATCTTATTACCTCTTATAATCTGTACAGGGAGCTCTTTACCAAAATTATCCAAACATTCCATAGAACACTTGTATATTTCCAAAATAGTATTGGAAACAATGAATAAGTAATCATTATAAAAAGTTGCAGCTTTACATTTAATATTGAAAAACAATAGTGGATATCTTTGAGCTCTATTTTCTGGATAGCATCCCTTGCCATTATTTTTACAAATTACACAATACTCTTCATAGATTAAAATATTTCTATCGTTCTCAACTGGTAAACAAGTAATGATTTTTTTTTTTGTGCTAGCATATCTTGGAATTGAGAAAAAAGGAACGATTGCTTTGAAATCCAAATCAGTTAATTTAGTTAATTCAAAATCTCTTTCTGAATGAACAATCAAAAATATTGGCAAAATTGTAACTCCAAAAGTCATTCCATTAATCAGTAAAGTATCAAGTGGTTGTGGGCTAAAGTAAGATGGATTACTATTCTTCAGTTGATACATGGCTATTATTTTAGAATTAGTAACGCCACTGCTTATATCAATAATCATGTACAATAAGAATAAATTTCCCTTGATAATTTTTGCTGAAAAATATTGTACATTTTTTGATGGGGCACATCTCTCCAATTTTTTCAATTTAATTATCATATTTCCCTGATTATTTAAAAGCTCTAAAAGAGAGCATTTTAAAAAGTTTCCATCGGAAAGAAATAATAAAGTATCTTTAGAATCAATATATTGCATACTAGTAATATTGGGCATGGAGAATATCATTTTCCAGCTTTTTTCATCTTGAGACGAGTAAATACCCTTTGAAGTTCCAAGTAAAGTGTAGGAGGTGTTTCTAGCTTTAACATAAACATAATCAATGCAATAAATCTTTTCTTGAAACCCACTTTGTGAAATGAAATAGTAAGGGATTTCCTTAAAAGGGTGAAGTTTTTGCCTTGCAGCTAAATACAAATCTCTTTTATTTTTATAAAATAAGCCCAATTTACTGTTAAAATCTGTTATGCAAAAGTGGTATTTTCTGTCATTAGAAGTATTTTTAATATAGAAAGGATCAATATGCAAACTAACTTGATAAGATCTAGGACCATTTTGTTTGTCTTTATTTTGAGAATCATTTAAATCATTTTTCTCTTCAATTTTTTCCAAATACACTTCAGCATAATCTAGTGGGATAGGTTTGTCGATTAGAGTAAATTGGAAATTTTGGATATCGTATTTTGTTATTAAAAAACAATTTTCAAAAAAAAAGATAATGAAAGATTCTATATTGGAAAAAAAGCCTCTATCTTTCTTTTGAACAAAATACATATTGATAAAGACTGTCTTACTTATGTTTATATTTGTCATAGCTTTGAAGGGGCCCCAATTTATTTTATTGATTATTTTTTTCATTTCAAATAAACTCATATATTTATGTAAATGTTCTGAAAAGTTACGGGTGAGTTTAGCAGCTTTTTCGTATTCGGTTGATACCTTTTTGGCATTTACAAAAAGTTTGCGAAACCCCTTGAGTAAATCTGAGATCTGAACGACAGTATATATAGGTTGTTCGATGATTTGAAGCACTGTGTTGTAATCGGGGGTATTTGCCTTCATTTTAATTTTCCAGGAATCGAAATTTTGGCCCAAATAGAAATTTGAATTTGATGAGGCGTATGGGGTATTCTTGACAGCATTGCAAACTTTTTTGAAAAAGCTATAACTGGAAATGATTTCTAGGCATTTTCTCCAAGGATTAACAGATCCTCTTACCCATTCCAGAATAACGTTGAAAATGGTATATTTTTTGATAAAGGGCCCCTCATCAGACATTATTTGCAATAAGGGTTTTAGAAGGTTATTTTCGTGTATGGTCAAGATCTCTTTAAAGGAATCAAAAAGGGAATATCTGAGTTCATTTAAGGGAAGGCCATCGGACAGTTTGACTGAAGTGGACATGTTAATAAAGCTGATTTCAGTGCTCAAATGTATTTTTAAAATGTAAATGAATCTCGCTTGATTTCTTATGAGTTCAAATAGTTTGTTTTGATAATGCATTGTTGAAGGGTCTTTAGTTTTGAAAAAGGATTCCGGGACATTGTAATAGACGTGCATTCCCTTTTTCATTTTGAAATAGATGTCGTCTGAATTTTTCAATTTGATTTTTAGTATTTGACCATTTTCGTCGTATATATGAAAGTCTTTTTGTAAATCATGGGGACAAATCAAAGAATAACAAGTTTCAGTATGGTCGCTATAAATTGAGGAGTAACAAGGAGTGAAATCAGTCAAGACACCAGACATGTCAGGGTTGGGATCCAAGTTGTACATGATATTTTGTTTGGAGGTATCAATGTAGTTTATTATGGCAAAGGCCTCGAATTCTGATGAAATTAGTTCAATTGCTCCATCAATCAAAAACGAGTCGCTGACTTTTTTAGGGTAGTAATAAGAGAATAGACCTTCTAAAGTTTTGGTGAAGTCTGAGGTTTTAATGGCGAATTCATTTTTCAAATTAAGGGTAGCTTGTGCCTGTTTATAGGGAGTAAGAAGATATATGAACCATTTATGTAGGGAGGACAAGAACCAGAATTCCCTGCAGGCTTCAAAGTCATTGATGGTGATTGAATCACTGGAAAAGTGAAGGTTGCTGTTTATGGAGGTGACAGTTTGTTGTGAATCAAAGGATTTTCTTCGAGACAAGGAAGAAACAAAGCTGAAATTTTGAGAACTGGCCAAAGAATCTCTATGGTTGGCCGATGGAACATTGGAATGGTTAGTGGTTTCAATGGGATAAACAACTGGATTGACTAGCGTAGAAGTGGAATTTTTTCTGGCGTGAGAGGCTTGTACGTTTTCAGAGGAGTAAGATAATCTTGAGTGGACATTTCCAATTAAAAAGGGATTAATCACCATGGACTTTGGAGAGTAGGTATGAGGGATCAGAGAACGAGAAGCAGTTGCAAGATGAACAGGAGTTGGAATAGGAACAGTCTTTGGAGCATCACTAGTTGAGTTGATTGAATTGTAGAATGTGTATCCAGTAGCGAAGAAATTGGGGTCGTCGACGCAAATCGGCCTGAAGTTGTCAATAATGTGGACCATTGGAATGCTGGATCTGGAGTTGTTGTTGGCAAACATATCAATATCGAAAGTAACAAACAGTTGGGGTCTGGAGAAAAGTGGTAAAGCCATGGTCTTGCTGGTGCACCATTCGACAAGCTAGCAACAGAACCAGTGGGAGAGTGGGAGAAAGGTCAATAGAAGCCTGAGGTTATACCACAGCCTGAATCAGCTCTGATCTTTCACTGGGCCCTAAACAACAAAAACTGCCGTTTTGAGCACACGCCCACATTTCTGTCACCCAAGTCCGAGCAGCACGTTTGTCCGAGGGCAGACCCGCAGCACCGGTCTCACTTCCGAAGCCACCCGCACGGGACCAATGCAGGCCAAGCCTGTGTCCCAATTAGGAAAGTGTCAAAGGGAGGCCGTAAACAACAGGAGCAGAGCCGTTGAGGTGGTGCAAATGGCATGTTTCGCGAGATGCTGCCACTGCTTCACAGATGCTGAGGGCCCTGCTTCCCACCCACAGCTCGTCCAAGGCCCCAAACATCGCTGTGTAGTCCTCCCTGAAGAGTCCCCATTTCTGGAACACTGACATCGAGAACTTGTCAATGTCCTTGTCTGTCACGTCCCAGAGGTTCACCACCAACATTGCACACCCTCCTACCAAGTAGCTGTATGCTGTGCCATGGGGCTCAAGCTCGCCATTCTCCTTCAAGCTGCCCGAGGAGCACCCCATTAGCAACGAGGGTGAGCATCTTTGCAACTTTCTTATTGTTGACGATCTTATGTATTGCTCTCCGCCGCCATGTCCAATGTAGATGAAGAGACTTGAATCGCTGAGCGCCTGGACAAATTCCTCCTCTGTGGGCTTTCTGTCGATAATGCTGCCCCAGTTTTTAAGATGTGACTTGAATTTTTGCTCAAATGTGGTTTGTGTGTTCTTCAAATCACCACTGGGGTTTAGCACAAAAAACCCAGCTTTCCCTTTTTCTTTGCATTCAATGGAAAGATTGTCTTTATCATACTTTTTCAAGGCTTCCAACAAAATTGTTAGTGATGGCATTCGGGATACTGACTTTCCCTTTAAATTAGGAAGTGACTCCCAAGGAAAATTTTGACAGCTTTTTCCTATCACCAATACAATATGGGTCGCTGCTTCTCTTTCTCTTTCTCTTCTTTCCAGTTTTTCCCTTTTGAGTTTCTCATTTTCATCGTGATATTTTCTCAATGCGTCTTCAACCTCAACGTATATTCGATCCATATCTATTTCGTCATACCCGTCTTCTTCCCCATGATATATCAATATGTCAATTGCAAAATAAATTAAATCCTCTAAATATTCGGTATTCCCAAGCTTAGATGGATGTCCCAACTTGATAAACAATTCCAAAACATTGTCATCAATATCAACCTTTGAATCAATTGTTTCTTTAACCTCGGAATTCACCTTGCCACTCTTAATATTCTTGTTTCTTAACCACTGCCGTCTTGAAGGTAAATAAGTTTGTAAAATCCTATTAAATTGAATTTTAAATTTCCCAAATAATTCTCTATTAATCTCTCCAACATCAAAAATCCCTCTAAATCCACCTAACCAACAATAATCAACATTTTCCAACAACTCTTTCAATTGTTTTTCCAAAAAATATCGTGTCTTCCACCAACTCTTCTTGTCCTCTCTGTTTTTAATGCTCGAGGTAACTTCTACTTTGGTGGTCAAATTACTTGATTCAATTATATTTTCCAATTCTCTTTTGGCATCCTCAAATGAGAAAACCCTCTCATCTGCATCTCTACTAGCATGCCTATTCAAAGGTAACCGAATTATAAGTGGCTCACTGTCATCACACGACGTAATTTTCAGCAACAATAAATCTCCACTAAATTGACAAATATCAATTGAAATTATTATCCACTTTTTAGGTACATACTTTTGGATATCCAAAAAAAGACTACCAAAATCATCAATCTTATTTTCAATACTAGATGACAAGAGATCTGTCAAATTATTCGACATTCTGTCAGGTAGAAACTTATTCTTGACTTCCACAGACTGCGCCAATTTCTTTTCCACCAAAAATCGATGTCCTCTGGAGGATTCCAATAACCATATAAATTGTCTTGTAAGATCTTTTTCTCTTACCTTTGATAATGCTGATATCATCGATAATGAACTTGAAAAAATATCTGGCAACTCGTTGTAGATACCACTAGGACAGTACTTTAATGCATTTAAAAACAACTCGTAAACTAATTTTTTCGACTTCATTAAATATAAAACGGCTTCTTTCAATAATTTTCCCTGTTTAACATTTTTATAATTTGCAAAATTGTTAATGCATGGAACAGAAATAGCTGAATCCTCAAGCAACACCAACATAGGATCCGATGATAATGTTTTTTTCCCAATTATTAGAAATTCTTTAGATTTCGTTATTAATTCTATTATTTTATCCGATTGAAATGGTATTTCGTTTTCTTTTAAAACTAATCCCTTAATTGCTTTATCGCTAAACTTATTAAAATCACTTAATAAGCTCGTAAAACTACTAATCACATTATTGTTAAAATCCATAAATTTTCGATGCTCAATTATTGTCTTGAATTTTTCCAATTCAAGAAACGTATCACCTCCATCTAATATTTTATTACTAAATTTCATTACTTGATCATTTATATTGAAAAACTCACTCTTGAAATCAGCAACCGGTTTCACCTTCCCGATTGTTTTTAATTTATCGAAATATAAATCAAAGTTTTCTTTTTCATCAATGGCCTGAAAATATAAACAATAAATATAATAACGCTCCATCTCAGATGTTCTATCAACATATATCAATCTATTGTATATTTCATTGGCCTCTTTTAAATGTTCCAAAAAGCCTTGATAGTTGTGTGAGTAAATAAAAAATTCCATTATAACAAAATGAATTTTTGAAGTCATCAACGGTATATAATCTCGATCAGATAGTTTTACCAATTCATTGATAAAAAATTCGGCATGTTTAGCTAAACCCAAATGAGAAAGTATTTTGACTAAAAATATAATAGACTTTATCAAAATTATAGTAATTTGAGACAATTCATTGATTGAAAATTTGGAATTTTTAGTTGATAAACCTATATTTTTTGATGCAATCATACAAATCTCCACACTTCTTTTCAAATCCGCAACACTTTCACAATAATTTCCAAATTGATAATTTAAACACCCATTTGTATACGAAACTTTGGCAAAAATCGAAGCAAATTCTGTCTCCAACTGCTCATGTTGACTTAAAATTGTCAAAATTTCCAGAAGCTTTTTATCTCCATCGACTAAATTCCCAGCCATCACCTCATATTGAAATTCAAGTAACTTGTAATCCAATATTAATATCTGATTGTTTTTTGATAAAGTGTTTAAATCATTAGTATCAAGTTTGCTAATAAACTTTGAAATCTTTTCAAAAAATATCATGACATTTTTTTTGAAACCTAAATCAATGAATGTAGTGCAGTTTTTGATCAAAAGTCTTAATTTTAAATAATCATTTTCCAAAAATGCTTCATTTCTGCTACATTGATATTGGTTTATAACTAAAATCATGTATTCACGTAATTGCTGATAATTTAAGAAAGAAAGTAAAAGAAGGAGATTCTCAACTTCAAAATTCACCATTTCATTGTCTTTAGCACCAGTATTCATGACACCTGAATTGTTTAACCAAGAAAAAAATATTTCAATGACCTCTAAAATTAAGTCTGGATTGTTTAACTGTTTGTTGAACTTTAACAAAGTTTGAAGCTTTAAAGAAAACAAAACTAGAAATTCATAATTTTGAAATAAGCTTTCAGGATACTTTAGTTTTAGTTTGAGATAGTCGTCGCTTTCTTCAATCAAATTGATTTCATCAATTAAACTAGTAGAATCAACTTCAAGATATTTAATGTAACAATAATAATATAAAAAAGGATCTTCAGTAATTGTGAGAGAATTAAACAACATATTGATTATAGATAGTTTTGTGTGAGGAGATAGAGTAACAATCATATCAACTAAAATTAAAAAAATCTTTGATTTAAGCTGAGGAGCTGTAATTAAATCAAATAAAGCTTTGAATAACATGGATTTTTGATGGGTAATCAACAATTTAATAAGTAATAAAAAAATTGTAGAGTTTTCAGTTTTTAATGTTTTTTTATTCTCCAAGTAATTAGAAACAGATGATTTATTTTCTTTCTTAGTATCAAAAACGTTAAAATATTGTGTTATGACAAAAAGTGATTCCTTATAAAAATTTAATTCCATAAGAGTTTTGGATGCCTTTTCTGTTTTTTGTTTAAAAATTAATAAATCTTCTTTATTAAAATCTTTTTTGGTCAAATTTAATAAAATTTCTTTTTCAATCTTAACAGAATTCAATAAAAAGCTTTTCATAGCTGTTAAAGAAAACTTTTGCATTTTTTGGCTAAAATAGAAATATAAATTTGAAATATTTCTTAACCTTTTTTGCTGATCAGAATTTTTAAAAATATTAAACAAGTTATCCAAGGTGAGCTCAAAAAAATCAATTGAAATAGTATCTAAATTGCAGCTTTTAATAAACATTGTCAATGGATCTAAAATGATTAAAAATATTTTAGGCAAGATTAAAGGATTTTCTTTTGTTTTCTTTTTAATTTTGTTTTTCTCAATTAGTAAAATTTGTATAATAAATTCTATAATTTTATTATTTTCATTTGTTACGGGGAGCTTTATTGCTAATTTTGAAAGATCAACTACATAGTCTAAAAAAGGAATGCATTGTTCATTTTTTTGAGAATATGTGTGGATTTGGTGTTCAAAATCAAGTAAAAACTTTTGGGGTATACTTTTGGAAGATTGAATAATACTTATTAGATCAATTAGATATACATTTATTGTTTGAGTCTTCATAGATTTTTTCAAGTCCGATTGAAAAATTTCCCAAGAAATATTGCAATTCAATTTACTGTGGTTTGAGGTTTTAATTTTGATTATATCGAATAATATCGAATAGATGATTGATAAGTCAAGATTCAAATTATTAGTTTGAAAATTATATCTTGAGAAAAAACTGTTAAAATAAGGCGATAAGTATTGATAAGATAATATTTGAGATTTTCCAAATGCATTTTTGATAATATTGAATGTTAAATTTAATAAAGGATTTGCAGTTTCAAGAATATTATCATCTTTCATATTGCTTTTTTTGTTATTATTATCATTGGAAGAGTTTCTATGATTGGAGGCATTTATATTAAAGTACTCCAAGTTATTAAAATTTTCAGTTTGACATTTAAAATACAAATCAAGCAAGAGAAGGAAGGACAAAGCCAAGGAGATCTTGGATAAGGTTGAAACATTAGATAGTTTTATCAAATTGTATAATAATTTCAAAAAATTTGTAAAAGTTTTCCTACTATTCGAAGGATTTTTTAATTTAAAAATGTTTGAAACAAGATTTGAATTTTCAATATTAAGATATGTTTTCAATAAATCTTGAGATGAAATGATTTTGATATTTTTAAAGTAATATTTATAAATTATCTGAAAATGAATTAATTGCAATGACAAAACTAAATTCACCAAATTTGAAGAAATTGAATCTTTCAGATTTGCATGGTTCCTCAAATCCAAATCCAAATTAGAATTAAAATTAAAATTAAATGACAATAGTAATTGATGAGAAAAATGATATAGTTTTTTATTATCATTGGTAGAAAGCTGATGGTATTGAGTTATATGAGTAAATAATGAGAGTAATTCACTGGAGGATAAGTCAAGCTCATCAATTTCAATCAATGTTAAAATAAAATTTCGATGATGTTGGTAAATTTCCAAAGTGGAATTAGGTTTTGAATCATTGCTTGAAAAAAAAAAGTACAAAAACTCAAAAGAACAGGAAACTAAACCAGCCAAATGCTCGTCTTCTTTAATATCATTTGAACCGATACTTCTAATTAATTTGAAAGACGTCTCTTTTAAATTGGAGATTATAACTGAAGTGGGATTAGAAAACGAGTTTTTTGGTATCTTGAGGAAGCTGTGTTTTTGAGAGGATTTTGAACTCTGAGCTAGCGACTGAAATCTATTTTGGAAACTTAATAATTTTGACTTATCAACTGCAATCTTGACTTTTGACATTCCTTAATCGAACCAGCAAGCAATTGAACAGTTCATCGATCTGATGGTTGGCAATTGTTTGATACTGGAGATTTGTTTGAAATTGAAGTTTTCCACTGGGAAAAAAGTAAACATCTACAGCGAGCCCTAAAAAGGGATTTAGGGCTCTGGGGCTATCTCAAAGAGAATATAATCAGTATTATTTATTTGGATGGGTCATGTTTAGAAATCAATATACATAAGGAATGATTTTGTAGGGGACTTTGGAAGTGTACAATCTCCAGGTTTCACCATACTTGGCTTCACACTTTGCCGAATCTCTCACTTGTCTGTGCAATAGCAAAGTAGCAAAGTAAATAACATAGTAGTATGTTAGTGGAGTGTTGAAACCAGTTGGAAGACACCAAGACCAGGCTATTAACCAATCACCGAAATAGTTGATGTGTTGGCTCAAAGCCCACCAGCCATCGCATAGTAATTTAGAACCAGTTTTTGTTTGAATAAATTTGTAGTGCTTGTCGTCCAAAAGACCATTTCGAAAATCAGATTTTTGTTTGTTTGAAGAATGAAAGATATAGTATCCAGCAAAAAACAAAGCGAGAATGAAGACAATGTTCACTGGGCCTAGATTGACTTCATTTAGTACTAGGTAACGCGATTGCAAAGAGTATGTGAAGGGAACTAAACTTAAACTTCCAAAAATCAACATAAAACCGAATCCATCTGTTGTTATATCCATCATTGAGAGAACTCCTTCTTCATTTAGGACACCATCAAACGCATAAAATCCTTCAAGAACATTGATCAAGACTAACGAATTGCAAACATAACCCTTGGATAAGTATTGGTGGTGCAAACAAGATAGATTGATCAACAACCATAATAGTAAGCCCGGTCTTAATTCGACAAATAACTTGATATCAAAGGAACCAAATCTGGGATTTAATTCCCTGCCGATAAACCAATCGTAGAACCAATTACCAGTATTTCCGTTAATACTTAGTATTCTTTCTTTGGTGTTAAATCCGTTTTTTTTTACCAAAGGTATAAAAGAGTTTAAATAAATAAAAGTGGATAGTATAAATGAAAAAATTATTGAGACAATAATGAAACTTAGGTGGTTGTTGTAAAGGAATTGAAGTTCAGGTAATAAACCGTTGGTGATTTTATATCTAATTCCGACAACTACAACAAAAAGAGAAGTAAAAAGTAACCCATTAATGTTATAGTCGAGTTTTGTACCATCTCTCAATTTAATTCCCTTTAGTTTTTTTCCAGGCAATCCAACATCGAATACAGCCAAAATTGAAAACCATGATAAATATGCCAACCAAACATTCTTATCCAAGCTCAATTGTTTCCAGCCAATATTATAAATCTGACTTTTAACCAAATCAATCTTTAGATTAATTCCTTGAATTAGATACTCTCTGCTGACTAGTAGTTGGAAGCCTATCATAACAATAGGCAAACCAAAAGTAATTAGAAATACTCCAATAGTCCCAGAAAATTCATAATGGTTTGTAACAGGATTAAGAATTTTGCCCGACATTTTGGTTTTATCAACAATGCTTTGGTATAATCAGTAGCTCATCACTGAAAATAAGAAAAAGTCGAGCATTTAAAGCAATCTCACTTAAATCTTAAAAGATCGTATTCTTCGTAGAGTCTCTTAAACTCGTATCGAACAAAACCCTCATTGGCTTCTGCAAGTTCGCTCAATTTTATGCTAAATGCGCATACTGCGCAGGTTGTTGCGTATAGAGTTTTTAATCCGCGTGATTTAACACGTGTTTTAGAGGTTTTTCAAAACATCTTTTTTTCTCTCCAATAATCATATCGAAAATGACGAGATCGAAGAAGCAAGGCATTGGTAGAAGTGGTGACCAGACAAAATGGTAAAGGCTTCTATTCCAGCTCAAGTTAGACAGGCGCTTAATCGTTCTGTTTGGTTTGATTTTAGTGCTCAAAGATCTCAAAATTTGGGCATTACATCTCAAGCACTCAGGCAGCAAATATTATATGGTGTGCCAGAAAAAATAGGTCCTTTGAGTTTGAGGAGAAGGTGTAATAGAATAAAATACTCTTCACCCATTGGTTTAGATGATGTCTTTCCATTAGCTTACAATTATTTGCAAGAAGAAGCTGCAAAATGCTACGAGAAAGCTGAATCAACCAAAAATAAAGAAATTAGAGACAAGTTACTAATTGACGCTGAAAAGAATAATCCTGAAGTGTTGTATAAATCTCTTTATACTAATCTGGATAAATTTGATTATGATATTCCAGTTTTTAGACACTATTCAAAACAAAAGTGGTTTGAACATGATGGAATGATATTAATGCAAAGATTGGAGACGCTACATGTCATTCCTGATACTTTAAAGACATTGGATCCTAAATGTGAAGTTCATTTAAGATTTTTTAATGAAACAGGTATAAATAAAAAAATTGAACCTGGAGAAATTCTATCATCTCATGTTACTTATAAGCAGCCTACATTAAATGTGATAAATTTTGAAAGTATTCCAGAAAATTCGTTATATTCTGTTTTAATCGTTAATCCTGACGTGCCAGATTTAGAGTATAATACATACAAGACCTCGTTAAATTGGTGTTTAGTTAATATTCCATTGTCTAATAACGATAACATAATAGATTACAAGAAAATCAATGAAGAAACCGAGATGATTGATTATTTGCCTGCAACACCAGAAAAGAATATTCCATTGAGCAGATTATGCGTATGGGTTTTCAAACAAAATGAAAATAAAAAATTGGATACGGAAAGTGTTAAGCTGATGATAACAAGAGATGAGTTTGATATTAGGGAATTTGTTGAATCAAATGGATTGACTGCCGTAGGTGCTCATGTTTGGAGAAGCAAATGGGATAGAAATGTTCCAAATGTTAGAAAAATTTATAACTTACCAAAAGGAAATGTATTCCATAGAGTCCGCAAATGATTTTAAAATCTAGATTGATTAAAGAGTTTATAAATAGTGTATATAGTTAATTTTAATTATTACAATTTCAAAAACAAATAAAATTTTCTCAATATGAAGAAGAAAAAAAGCATTGATATTATTAAATATGTATAAAATAAACTGGGTTTGATAATAAAAATGATAAGTAATATCTAAAGAAGTAATTTAGACTGATAAAAAGATCTGGGTAGTTTGGTGAAAAATCACATGTGGTTCTCGTGACCTATCATTGAAAATTGGTTGAGAGTTAAAAAAAAGCACTCTTATTCAGTATTCTCGATTACACATTATGTAATTATATATAATGTATAATTATATATAATGTATTGTAATTCTGTTTATGTTATTATGGTATTATTATGGTATTATTATGGTATTATTGCTTATTATTAATTGACTATCTGATTGCCCAATTATGCCTATTGTATTTCCAATCCCATCTGTGTCCACATAAATGTACGGGTGTTGCACGTGATGAACAACAGATATTGTGTGCAGTGCTTATCCGATCCTGACACATCACGCACGGTGTGTTCCACTGTCTGTGGTGTATCACGGCCACATCTGGTCATCGACGCTTGCTGCAGCATGCATTGCGACTCGATTAGGGATGTATTATTGATGTATTATTAATGCTTCCATTTCCATTCTTAATAATATATTACTGATCCATTCATTGCGATAGTATTGTGATAGTATTGCAATTGTATTCTAACTGACAGAGACTAGTGCATTGAAATCATATATAAGGCGGCCAAATTCGATCGAAGATTTCAAGTGGATATTTTGAAATTATCGCATTTAACTATTTATTGATTAAAGCAATCAATCAATCAATCAATCAATTGAAGCAATCAATCAATTGAAGCAATCAATCAATACAGTCAATTCTTATTCGGTCAATTCTTATTCGGTCAATTCTTATTCAGTCAACTCTTATTCAGTCAACTCTTATTCAGTCAACTCTTATTCAGTTCAATATACACTCAATTAACAACAATATGAACCCAAGATCAATTTTGAAATACTTTTTGGCAATGGAACAAGCCGAAGGTGCTGGAGCCAGGGTTCGTCGGTCCATTGGAACAATGCAGATGAGAAACTTCACACCCTTTTTGATGTTGGACCACTTCAACACTGCTGCTCCCAACGGCTTTCCCACACACCCTCATCGTGGCCAGGAGACCATTTCGTACATCATGGGAGGAGCCATGGCCCACGCAGATTTCACAGGCTCGTCGGGAGTGTTGTATGCTGGCGATTTGCAGTTCATGACGGCTGGTAGAGGAGTTGTGCACAGCGAGATTCCTGTTGAGATGGACGACAAGAGCCCTTGTGTGGGCATGCAATTGTGGGTGGACTTGCCGGCAAACATGAAGGGGTGCGAGCCTCGATACAGAGACTTGAAGAAAGAAGAGATCCCCATTGCCAGGCCTAGCGATTTGGTGGAGGTGAAGGTGATCAGTGGCGAGTCGTATGGTGTGCAGTCTGTGCAAGAGTTGGCCTACACTCCAGTGGTTTACTACCACTACACAGTGAAGCCTGGTGGACACTTTGAGCAGGCCATTCCCAGCGACTTCAATGTGTTCATGTATGTGTTGGGAGGATCGTTGGTGGTGGATGGTGTGAAGATCCCCCAGTACAACAGTGTGTTCTTTGAGCGAGATGGCGATGGTGTTGCTGGGCGAGTAGGCAAAGACGCAAAGGAGAGCGCTGAGTTTGTGCTTGTTGGAGGGAAGGTGCTTGAGCAGGAAATTGTGCAGCATGGGCCCTTTGTGGCCACCAGCAGAGAAGGCATCCAGAAGGCCTTTGTGGACTACCAGTTCGCCATCAATGGCTTTGAGCGAGCCCCCAACTGGTCCAGCAAGTACGACAGGGGAGTGAAGGAGCACGATCTTCCAGGTTATCAGGGTAAGAAACCTGTTGTTTCCAAGGATGAGCT
>NW_017962920.1:486059-548738 GCF_001661345.1 Ascoidea rubescens DSM 1968 | reverse complement strand
AGCTCATCCTTGGAAACAACAGGTTTCTTACCCTGATAACCTGGAAGATCGTGCTCCTTCACTCCCCTGTCGTACTTGCTGGACCAGTTGGGGGCTCGCTCAAAGCCATTGATGGCGAACTGGTAGTCCACAAAGGCCTTCTGGATGCCTTCTCTGCTGGTGGCCACAAAGGGCCCATGCTGCACAATTTCCTGCTCAAGCACCTTCCCTCCAACAAGCACAAACTCAGCGCTCTCCTTTGCGTCTTTGCCTACTCGCCCAGCAACACCATCGCCATCTCGCTCAAAGAACACACTGTTGTACTGGGGGATCTTCACACCATCCACCACCAACGATCCTCCCAACACATACATGAACACATTGAAGTCGCTGGGAATGGCCTGCTCAAAGTGTCCACCAGGCTTCACTGTGTAGTGGTAGTAAACCACTGGAGTGTAGGCCAACTCTTGCACAGACTGCACACCATACGACTCGCCACTGATCACCTTCACCTCCACCAAATCGCTAGGCCTGGCAATGGGGATCTCTTCTTTCTTCAAGTCTCTGTATCGAGGCTCGCACCCCTTCATGTTTGCCGGCAAGTCCACCCACAATTGCATGCCCACACAAGGGCTCTTGTCGTCCATCTCAACAGGAATCTCGCTGTGCACAACTCCTCTACCAGCCGTCATGAACTGCAAATCGCCAGCATACAACACTCCCGACGAGCCTGTGAAATCTGCGTGGGCCATGGCTCCTCCCATGATGTACGAAATGGTCTCCTGGCCACGATGAGGGTGTGTGGGAAAGCCGTTGGGAGCAGCAGTGTTGAAGTGGTCCAACATCAAAAAGGGTGTGAAGTTTCTCATCTGCATTGTTCCAATGGACCGACGAACCCTGGCTCCAGCACCTTCGGCTTGTTCCATTGCCAAAAAGTATTTCAAAATTGATCTTGGGTTCATATTGTTGTTAATTGAGTGTATATTGAACTGAATAAGAGTTGACTGAATAAGAGTTGACTGAATAAGAGTTGACTGAATAAGAATTGACCGAATAAGAATTGACCGAATAAGAATTGACTGTATTGATTGATTGCTTCAATTGATTGATTGCTTCAATTGATTGATTGATTGATTGATTGCTTTAATCAATAAATAGTTAAATGCGATAATTTCAAAATATCCACTTGAAATCTTCGATCGAATTTGGCCGCCTTATATATGATTTCAATGCACTAGTCTCTGTCAGTTAGAATACAATTGCAATACTATCACAATACTATCGCAATGAATGGATCAGTAATATATTATTAAGAATGGAAATGGAAGCATTAATAATACATCAATAATACATCCCTAATCGAGTCGCAATGCATGCTGCAGCAAGCGTCGATGACCAGATGTGGCCGTGATACACCACAGACAGTGGAACACACCGTGCGTGATGTGTCAGGATCGGATAAGCACTGCACACAATATCTGTTGTTCATCACGTGCAACACCCGTACATTTATGTGGACACAGATGGGATTGGAAATACAATAGGCATAATTGGGCAATCAGATAGTCAATTAATAATAAGCAATAATACCATAATAATACCATAATAATACCATAATAACATAAACAGAATTACAATACATTATATATAATTATACATTATATATAATTACATAATGTGTAATCGAGAATATAGTCTCGAATAGCCTTGAATAACCTAAACAGTCAACAATATCCATTCATTCGCCCCTTCACTCGTTCGTTCATCACTCATCCAGTCATTCTGTGATTCTCTCCATCACAGGGTATTATTTATGTAGACTTCTAGGTTTTGCGTTGGCACTTGCAACTCCAGATATCCATGATAACTGTATCAGTTGCAACCATTCAAACTACACTCAGACTGTATCAGTGGAGCTATGACAAAAGTATACAATTCATCCATCACAGCTCCGAAAGGTGAAGGGTCTATGGGCTAGTGCGTTGTTGAAACGAAAAGCAAAGCAAAGGCAAAAAAAGCCGGGCAGAAAGAAAATAGCTCAAGCAAGATCACTTGTTGCAATGCTGGCCCACAACACTATTGATACAGGCACAGTACAAATTCCTTTTTTCTGACTTTCTTTTGTCTATTTTTTCAAGTTTTCACTTTCGATGTTCCCACTCTCTGACACATTTGTACCCGTCCTGCAAAGGTGGATGCTGCAGCTTTCCAAAATTGCGGGTTATGAAAGTCGTAGCCAAGTTATTTCCACCTACTTGGATGACCACGCAAGACACTGCATTCATCCGCGGTACTTAAGATCGGAAATAGATAACTCGGTGGTAACTGCCCCAGTCTTTTTTCACCTCAATTGCTTAAAATTTATTTCAAACCCTTTCTGGTTTTCATTTCCGGCTCAGTTTTTTAATGACACTCAGCTTCACCAGCTTATCAACTTATCATTTTTGCTTATTCAACTCATTTTGCTGCTATATTCAATCCACAAGCTTAAATATATATTTTGGCTGCTGGTGAGAACTTGAATTGATAACAATGTTTGTCGATAAATCAAATGGCCTGGTTTTTGTCCACCCTACCGTTTTTGAGTCAAATTCCTCATCGCTCTTCTCATGTCCTACCTCTTTATATCAAATTATTGTTCCAACAAATGAAAATGCTTTGAACCCCTGCTTTTTATTAAATTTTCAAGTCTATTTTGATGTGCTTTTTGCTTTGTTTTCCTTTATTCAATTTGTAAAATTGGTTACCAGTTCACAAAAATTGAAATTGAAATATGGAAATATACCCAATTACAACATTTCTCTTAACTTAAAAGATATTGGTTTTGCTCAATTTTTAAAAATCATATTGGTTTTAGCTCAAAGCTTCTTCGGCTTTCTTGTATTTCATTCCTCTGCTGATTTGACCTTCACATCGTTTCTTTCACTGTTCTTATACCTTTTTTTTTTTGCTTTGCCTTTGCATATAATCGAATATTACCAATCAACTGTTCCTTCAAGTTCTTTACTATTATATTGGCTAATCAACTCAATTTATCTTTTGATTTTTCCCATTCAAAGATTTTATACAAAATGGCCGATAATTTACCCCTATGACTACCACCTCATTAATATTCATAATCTCGAGATTTTTATGGCAACAAATTCTTTAATCATTTTTGTTTTAGAATTGCTCTTTTGGCGTCCCTATTATAAATTGATTCAATTTCACCATTTAAATCAATTGGAAGTAAACAACATCCATATCTTCTCTCGTTTATCTTACTCATGGATGAACCCATTAATAATCACAGGTTATAACCAAACTTTATCTCATGATGATCTACCTCCTTGTCCAGAAAATATTAAATGTCAAGTCTCAACTTCTCATTTCAAAAACAACTTGAACAAACAATTTACCAAAAATCATAATAATAAATCCATCAATTTCTCCAAGTTTATATTTGATACCGTTGGCATTGATGTGATTCTTGTTTCAATGTTGCAATTCATTAATGTCACTGTATCTTTTATTCAGCCTCAACTATTCAGACTATTCATGGCTTTTTTTTTGAAAAGAAAAGTCAGCATAATATATAATCAATTTGCCTTTGATTTTTCTCAAGATATCAATCAAAATTTAAACAACGAAGCTCAAGACGATCAAGGTCTTCCCATTATTGCCGGTGTACTAATCACTATCGGCATGCTTTGTGTTTCTTTAATTACAACAATTTTATCCAACCAGTATTTCTATAATATTTTCCAAGTTGGGTTTAAAATTAGATCCGGTTTATCAGGCCTCATCTACGATAAAGCTCTTAGACTCGCTCCAAATAATGACAAAATTAAAAAATCCAGTGAAATTGTCAACCTTGTATCAGTCGATCTCTCTCGAATCCAAATGTTTGTTCTAAGAATGGAAGTACTAATCTCTGCCCCTCTCCAATTCATATTGTGTATGATTTCCCTCTATGATCTAATGGGCAATTCGGTTTTTGTTGGTCTTTTGCTCGTGCTCTTCATTGGTCCATTTAATGGCGTATTAATAGCTGGGTTTCGTAAATTGTTTGAAAAAAACATGAAAAATAAAGACTTGAGAACTAAAAAAGTCACTGAAATTCTATCCTCAATCAAGAGTATAAAACTTTACTCTTGGGAGCTGCCAATGCTTGAAAACTTGAAAAACGTTCGAAATAATATGGAGCTAAAAACATTAAGAAAAATTGGTGTTTTTGCAAGTCTTTTAGAGTTTTCCTGGTCTTGTTTTCCATATTTTGTTTCTTGTATTTCTTTTGGGTTTTTCTATTATTTTAAGGGCGAAAAGTTAACATCCGATATCATATTTCCAGCCTTATCTTTATTCCAAATCTTAAGAGGATCATTATTTATGCTACCGGCAATCATTACTGCTTTAATGCAAGTTTCAGTTTCTGTGAAGAGAGTTAGTGAATTTTTGGTTTCAGAAGAAACTGATCCGGATCTTATAGTCAAGTTGTCAAGGGTAAATCATTCCGGCGAAGTATCTGTTGAAATTACCAATGGAACATTTTTATTTAATAATAATCAATCAAAAGATAATAATAATAATAATAATAATAATAAAACTGATAATGTTCAAGAAAATAATACCTCAAACAACGGCAAAAATATTAAAAAAAAAGTTGATGATGAAGAGGCTCAATTACTTGAAAATACAATCCCTGAAAGAAAAGTTGCATTGTCAGATATTAACTTCACAGCAAGAAAAGGTGATTTAACATGCATAGTAGGAAGAGTTGGATCCGGAAAATCAAGTTTTTTAAAGGCTATTCTTGGGCAACTCCCAATGGACAAAAATCAAAATACTGATTCAAGGTTAGTTATAAATGGTTCAGTGGCTTACTGCTCTCAAGTTCCTTGGATTATGAACTCTACCATTAAGCAAAATATTCTATTTGGTCATAAATATGAAGAAGATTTTTACCAACAAACAATCAAAAGCTGTGAATTGCTTTCAGATTTGAAAACCTTTCCAGATGGTGATGAAACACAGGTTGGTGAAAAGGGAATTTCATTGTCTGGAGGTCAGAAAGCTAGAATCTCTCTTGCTAGAGCTGTTTATTCAAGAAGTGATATAATATTATTGGATGATGTGTTATCTGCAGTTGACGCACATGTTGGTAGAAAGCTCATCGAGCAAATATTTTCCTCAAAAGGATTATTAAATACCAAGACAATCATTTTATCAACGAATAATATTAAAGTTTTAAGAGAGGCTAAGTGTATATATTTTCTTAAAGGAGGAAAAATTGTACAATTTGGAGATTATAATTCATTAGTTGAAAGTGGCAGGGAATTTTTTGACTTGATACAAAATTCCGATTTTTCTAGTTCAGCAAAAGAAGATGTATTTCAAAGTAACTTAAAAACTAGTGATACTGATGAGGAAATTGATAGTACTGATGAACCATTTGGTGAAGAGATTAGAAGAATTCCTACTACTGTGACTGTTCGTAGAGCTAGTGTAGCAACTATCAAAAGGGAATCCAAAAGTGGTCAGATTGATGAAACATCACAAAAAGGAAAGGTTAAATTGTCGACATATATTGCTTATGCAAAAGCTGCTTCTTACTCCGGAACATTTTTGACCATTTTTTCTTGTATTATGACTGTTGTAATTGATCTTTTTAGTAAATTATGGTTGAAAAAATGGGCAGAATTGGGTGATAGTGGAGATTCGGATGAAAGTAATCTTTTTTTGGTTTTCATTTACACATTGCTTGGATTTTGTTCTGGACTCAATATATTTATTGGCTCACTTATTTTATGGTATATTTCAGCCATCAATGCAGCAAGAAAATTGCATGACGATATGGCAAATTCAATATTGCATTCACCAATGTATTTTTTCGAAAGTAACCCAATTGGTAGAATTTTGAACAGATTTACTGAAGATATTAACAAAATTGATGAGGTCATTCCAAGGTCATTTGAATCATTTTTTGTTTGTTTTATTGGTGCTGTATTTATATTAGGTGTTATTGGATTTAATTTGCCATCTACATTAATTTTTATGGGTGTATTGTCGTTGGTTTACTATTATTATCAGATATATTACATTGCAACCTCTAGAGAAACCAAGAGATTGTCTAGTACTTCAAGAAGTCCAATTTATTCTCATATGCAGGAATCCTTAGATGGGCTAGAAACAATTCGAGCATTTAATCAGGAAAAAAGATTTATAATATTAAATAATCTCAATCTTGATTACAACCTTAGAGCTGCATATTCTCAGCTTTCAGTATCTAGATGGTTAGATTTTAGATTAAATGTATTGGGTGCGATGATAATTTTTATGACAGCGATCACTTCTGTTCTCTCGCCATCAAAAAGATTGGGAGCTGGATTAGTTGGTATTTTAATGACATATGCTTTGCAAATTACTAATACTTTGAATTACTTGGTAAAGACTGTTGTTGAATTGGAAACTAATTGTGTTGCAATTGAAAGAGTTTTAGAGTATAGCAGATTGCCAAGTGAAGCTCCATATATTATTGAGGGTAATAGACCACCAAGTAATTGGCCCGAAAAGGGAGAGATCAAATTTCAAAATTATACTACAAAATATAGAGAAAACTTAGAGCCTGTTTTAAAGGAAATTACTATAGATATCAAAGCCCAAGAAAAAGTTGGTATTGTTGGGAGAACTGGAGCTGGTAAATCTACATTGACACTTGCATTGTTTAGAATTCTTGAAGCCAATGGTGGTAGTATTTTGATTGATGGAATTGACATTAAAACTCTTGGGTTGTATGATTTAAGAAGTAGATTGAATATTATACCCCAAGATTCTCAGGCGTTTGAAGGATCAATCCGTCAAAATTTAGATCCTTTTAATAAACATAGTGATGAAGAACTATGGAAAGCTTTAGAATTGGCTCATTTGAAAGAACATGTATTAACTATGGGAACTGATAAACCTGAAAATGGGGATAACGGCAATCCTTTTAATGAAACTACTATTATTACCAATGGTGATAGCAGTACCGATGCCAATACCAATAATAGTGGTAATAGGGATGATGACCCGAGCGAAAATAATGGCAAGGGATTAATGGCAAAGGTTACAGAAAATGGAAAGAACTTGTCAGTGGGACAAAAACAATTGTTGTGTCTCGCTAGATCATTGTTAAGCTCATCAAAAATATTGATATTAGACGAAGCAACCGCAGCTGTTGATGTTCAGACAGATAAAATTGTTCAAGAAACAATCAGAAAAGAGTTCCGAGATAAGACCATATTAACAATTGCCCATCGGATCAATACTGTTATTGATAACGATAAAATTCTTGTTTTGGAAAATGGAGCTGTGAAAGAGTTTGACAGTCCAAATAATTTGTTAAATAATAAAGATAGCTTGTTCTACAGTTTATATCAAGAAAACCAAAAAAGCGAGCAATAGAGAATTCATCTGAGTTGATTGCTGCACTGAATATATACCAGATAATTTTGTTTTATAAAAATTAATCATATATAATTCACAAATACACAATAAATACAAAATATATTGTAAACTATAAATAGCTAAGACGCATTAAATCAAATAGCATGTTCCTCCTTTACAACTGTTGTCCGATATAGTGTAATGGCTATCATGGCACGCTTTCACCGTGCAGACCCGGGTTCGATTCCCGGTATCGGAAAAAGTGCTTTTTTGAGCTTTGATATTATTCTTATTTTTTTGATAAGATGTTTGTGGGTTTGTACTTACAGTGATAAGACAAATTTGTTATCAATTTGACCAGATTATTTATTAAGAAAAAAACCAATTAATTGGCATATGATGGCAATTAATTGTTGAAGAAGAACAGGAAAAGAGTGTCCAATAGGGCACAAAGAAAAAGCAAGAAACTAAAAGGCTATAAAAAATGTCTAACTCATCGGATAAATCATAAAAACAGTCCAAACAAATAATTCGATTTTTAACATTAACCATTAATTTTGATTTTAACATATAATTCAAACTATTGGAATAACCATTAAAGCAGAACTTGACATATCTATAGACCGTTTTCTATATTCATCAACTTAAGCAATAACACAAATGTTTGGAAAGTAGGTTCCTGGTGGATCATAATTGTCTTTATTTTCACCTTTGGTGTTGCGAGATGATTGCATTTTGGAAATTAGTGGTTTAAAATTGTAAGAAATTAAGATAATTATAGATTGTAACAAGTTATAATTGTTGATATTCTAGAAATCATTATCAAGTTTAGAACACATTTTGCCCTCATTTTATATTATTTCTAAATCTCTATAAGTTTTCAACAATTTTAATAATACTCATTTAATTCATACAATTAAATCACACATCTCAATTATCAAGTCTTGCAAATGGAATAAATTTACACTAATTTTCAATACTCATATATTTGATTGCCAAATTTTCCTAATTAGGGCGTTTGAATGGAATATAGTTTCTCAAAATTTTTGTTCGATTTCCTAATCCAGAACATCAATGGTTTTTCCTCAACCACTCAAACTAAAGATCTGTTTAAATTTGTGGCGATAGAAAAGAAATTGTTTATCTGACATATTAACATATGTTTTTTTATTAGTAGTTCCTGAAAGAAAACCATTTCATCCAACACAATTACTATTTTCAGAAAACTCAATAAAAAACAGTCCTCGACTGATTAGTTAAATCCAACCCAATGAATAAGCCTTATGTCTTATCACATTTTGAGAAAAAAAATACAGTAGGTGGTTTTTGATTTATCAAATTGTTTCATGGTTTTAAATTATTATGCCAAATTGGTACTTGTGTTTTAAATCAATTACCCGAAGATTGTCTAACTTTGGTTTTTTTCAATTATAAAACACATTTCCAAATTTTTTGTTTAGATTTTATTTATGATTTTAAAAAATAAGATCCAAATATGCACGATTAAAAATGAATTAATGCATATAATATGTTTGTAAAGTTAGCCATATATATTATGATTATTCTGCAAATTATGAAGTAATTAGATGCAGTTTTGGGAAAATAATATCAGTAAGGTTTTCAAGATCTCAAAATAATTGAATAGTAATTTTTAGAAAATCAGTCTTTCAAACAAGATTAATTGGGGAATCTTATGTAAATTTACATATTAATTACAAAGAACAATCACTTGTCTCAACCTATTAATTTTGTATATTTTTTTTTATTTTAGATGATTCCTCAAAAACTCTAAAATATGCATAATCGATTTTAATAGTTCTATAATTTTATTTATTATAGAAACCACAAATTTATATTATAATATGATTTAAGAAAACAAAAAAAAAAGATTAACAGCAAATAAAAACAAATCTAGAACACAAAAAAAATAATAAATTATAATTGGAACAAAATCGTACATTTTTTGAAAATAAAAAGTAAAATGAAAGAAAAAATAAAAAAATACAACAAAACAAATTGAAAGAAAAATTCGAAAACAATTAATAACAAAATTAAAGAAATAACATTATAATAAAATCAAATTAGTAACATCAAATTAAACAAAAAAAATAAATTATACAGGCAGTTTTTCATTTGATGATTTAGAACGAAAAATATTATTGGGGTATTTAAACAGATAAAAGGCTTTAAAAGGATTATCACCTAAAGAATCCACGGAATAATGAGGATTATTTCTCTTGGGAGGAATTTTTATTGGATCAGTTTGAGAAATTTCTAATTTTTCATTTTCACTTGTTTTTTGTGGGTTTTTTGTTCTCTGTTGGTCTATATTTTTTTCATTGTTATTTTGTTCATATCTTAAATTTGACTGATTAGTTTTTATATTATTTGTGCTGGCAATACTTTTCAACTCTTTATCACTCAAGTTTGTAACAATTGAATTTCCATTGCTCTCAATTAATGCAGGCAAGACCACTGAGCCAAAATCGGAACCTTTATTCAGAACACCTTTTCTGTTTGTATAAGAATTATTATAAATATATTCATAGCTCAGTAGACTGCTTCTCCTTCTTCCCTCTTCATAATCATCATCATAGTCATCATCTTTAATATCAATTTCTTCGAATTCTGTGTTGCTTTGATCTTTAGGTTCATTTTGATTACGAGTATCAAATGGAACATTTTCTTTTAGTATCTGAATAGATCTTTGATTTTTATGGGATTTTAATCTATAAACATCTGGAGGACCAAAAAACCTAGTATAAAAATCGCCAGGGGTGCTATATCGATAAACATAATTGCTATTGCTTGTTTGTTTTTCTTTTGTAGAGTTTGTTATAATCATATTTGAAGTGTATAACTGTTCTTCAACTTTTTTATTCATTTTATTTATATGTTTTATTATTAAAAAAATCAATAAAATAAACAACAAGCAGCTTAAAGTAATTCCAGTTAATGAAACTGCTTGACAGGTTTTATTTTTCATACAAGTATCCCACTGTTTAAACGAATCTGCAGTTGAGATATTATGATGGGTTGTTTGATTTAATGCAACATCTTTTGATGATTCGGATAAATCTTTTTTGGAAAGCTTTGAAGCTTCAAAAAGTGTAAGATTCAGATTTCTGCTAAAGAAAATTTCAGTTTCATTATATAAATTATCAAAATCAATTGCATTCATTCTTCTGTTTAAAAATATAAATAAGTATTATAAGTATTATAAATAATGTAAATAATTAGGCGTTTTTTTGTTTTTTTAATACTAATTTTTGTTTTGATTTTTGTTGGTTTATTTGTGATTTTATTGTAAATTTTGTAAATTAATATAAAAATTATAAAAATCTGGAAAAGTTTGATAGGATGAGGTTTTTAAGTATCCTTCTTTTTATATTGAGTTGAGAATCTAAACTATTTTAAGAAAAATGAAGTAAATATATTGCAATTGCAATTGTAATTGTAATTGTAATTGTTTTTAGTATTATTATTTTGAATTGGGTTTTATTGACTATAATATAGTATAATATGACAGTAATAATTAAAGTCCAAGATAAAATGAAAAAGGCTGTGATAAATGTCTGGAATACAAAAAATGTGAGTGTCAGAGGTTCAAATGATAGAAATGTCAATCTTAAATATGAAAACTGTTGGACGACTTTTCATGATAAACATAAGAAATCAAATCAGTTAAGAATAGTTATGGATGATATGATTGCAAGATATAGAATAAATAGAGCACGATAATCTTGTTGATACTAGTAATTCATAGTGATTTGTAGTAATTGTGATATCAGTTATTAAATATAAAAAAAGAACTGTTAAAATTGAACCGGTTTCCTCTACTGATAACAAACAGAATTTTAGATCATAATTGGTCTCAATCAAATGAGCAAACAACCCAATAATAGAATCGATTTTAGTATTTCCTACCACTGAGATGTCAAGAGTTAAAAAGAACGAGTAATAAAATTGCACAAAATACTGTAAAATATTGCAAAAGATTTGCATCAAGGACAACTTTAAAAACTAAACAGAGTATAAATTTTGAGAATTTTTTTATTTTTTTAGAGTTGGTTGAGTTGAAAATTGATCTCAAATTGATTTTGGATTGATAAAATTTGGTAATTTTTCAATTTTCCTTTTTGCATCATAATAATTGCCCATAAGATTATTGATCAAGCAAATAAGATAACTCTAAAATTGGTCCAAATAAATATTTCTTTTATGTGTTTGTTAGAATATAGAATTTGATCTTCTCAAGTTGTTTCAGGGTACTATTTCCTCCAACCTTATGCTGAGTGAAGAGGTTTCTGGCCAATGAATTCCAATCAAAGTACCTGATGAAGTAAGAAGATAAAAAAGAAGTTAAAATAATGAACCTTCATAGGAGAAAGTTAGAAACCGTTTTGATAATAAAAAAAGCAACAGGTTATCTATTTCTAAGGCTAAAGAAGTCTGGCCAATAAAATGGTTTTATTCTGTTTATGTTTCAATTGCATCTGATTGATTATTACTTAAAGAATGATGCAAGTGTGGGTTCTGGGCAAACCGAAAGAACGAGTAGTGAAACATTGACCAGAGATTACCAGTTATTTAATAAGCAAATGCTATCAGCTCATTGGAAAGTGTCTGCCTTGATGAATTTCACCTAGAGAATGGACCGGACTGTCTTTGCCTTGGGCAAAATAAAGCAGTGATGAACACATCATAAGTCTCGGCCACAACCAATAAGGACAATCAGAAGAGAACTGGAGCTTCTTCACAGCTCCCACTGCACAAATTTCAAATTTCATTATATTTGATTACAATTGAAGAAACACAAATCTTCTGCATCGGCAACTCGGCATTTGAAATAGCAGCATGTAATGCACTTCTTGCAGGATGCACATATACCGATAACCACAGAAAGAAACCTTATAATACGTTTTATACACGTGATATGTAACTGTTAAAGCAGTCACATATCCTTTCTGAAACTAAAAGCCGCTGAATTGCTTTGCTGCCCTAGCGTGCCAGTCATTTGATTCTGTATAGGGCTCTGTTAGCTGCTTAGGTGTATTTACACGTGCTTCTCTTGCTTTTTTTCCCATTTGCCTCAGCATCATATAATCAAAATCATCCCTTTCAGTTTTTTCTGTTGTGTAATCTTTGTATCTTGGAATTATCTTCTAATCCTACTAAGTCAAATAACTACATTTCAAAATGGTATGTGCTATTCCTGCCTGTCCCTATTGATTAATATCCTAATCGCCGGTAACATTGGTGCGATCCACCAGTCTTCTTATCTGTTGATAATAGCCTGATGGCAATGGCAATACCTATAGTAAATCATATTGTCACAGCACCAATCCATCCATCCATTATCATCATCATCATCAATATAAACCTTTGATTATTTTACCAGTATCGCCTTGGAAGCTCTTATATTGGATTGTAATACTAACTCTTTGCTATTTTCTTTTTTACAGGGTAAAGTTCATGGATCATTAGCTCGTGCTGGTAAAGTCAAATCTCAAACTCCAAAAGTTGACAAAACTGAAAAACCAAAGACTCCAAAAGGTCGTGCTCGTAAGAGAATGTTGTACACTAGAAGATTTGTCAATGTTACTTTAACTAATGGTAAAAGAAAGATGAATCCTTCTCCAGCTTCTTCATAGGTTCAATGTATTTTTCATATTGGTTTGTTGCGGTAAATTTTTTTTTCAATAAAGTACAATAATATAATCATATAATAATTTCATATTTTAATAGTATAACTGTATTTATATGAACTCGTTGTAATCTCTGTAGCGTCATTTTGCCATTGAGCATTAGTTTCCAGCTTATCACGGCTCGATATCTCTTATTTTGTATTAAAGCCCAAAAAAACCCATCTCCGTAACCCAAATCGGTGGTTTTGAATAATTCTGGAATAATTCTCTTTATGTCATGAAAACGTCTTCTCACTTTCACTTTATCCCCATCAATTACACTTATTTTCCCTATCAATTGTGTTTTACAGCTATAACAACTGATCCCTTTTTGTTTAAAAATGTCTTCTGATGATGAGTTTTTTCTTAACGGTAGCGACTTATTTCAGGAACCTGAAGAATTTTTGCCCAAACAACTACCTTTCCATTTTGCCAACTACAAAAGAATCAATCCTCCAAAGAATCAGCCCTCTGATTTAAATTTGAGATTAATTGGTAGTTCGCCATTATGGGGCCATTTACTATGGAATGCTGGAATATTCACTGCCAACTTTTTAGATAACCCTTCAAACGAACATTTAATTCAAAATAAAAATATTCTTGAATTAGGTGCTGCTTCTGCTTTACCAAGTTTAATCTGCTCTTATCATAATCCTAAAAAGATTGTTATAACTGATTATCCGGATTTCGATTTAATGGAAAATATCAAATTTAACGTTAAAAATTTAATTCAAGACAATCAAAATAACAAAGATAACAAAGATAACAAAGATAACCAAAATATTCTTGTCAAAGGTTATATCTGGGGTAATGACACAATCGATTTATTGAATTTCATCAATAAAGATAATAAACAGACTGAGAAATTCCACTTAATTATTCTATCTGATTTAGTCTTCAACCACACAGAACACCATAAATTGCTTAAAACATGTCGTCAGCTTTTAAGCAAAGATGGTAAATGTCTTGTCGTATTCACTCCTCATAGACCAAAATTAATAGATAAAGATTTAAACTTCTTTGAACTCTCAAAATCCTATGATTTTATCTCACAAAAAATTGACCTTGTAACTTGGAAACCAATGTTTGAAGAAGAAGAAGAAACAATAGAAATTAGATCAAGAGTTTATTCTTACTACTTATTGCCCAATTGGTCTTGATCTTAATGAAAAAAAATATATTAATAATTTTAGAATAAAAGCTAATATACAGTTTATATAAACATAAATAAAAATAATCAATAATCAATCATGAGTAAAAGCTAAAAAAAACATAACTTGAAACAAAAGGTTTATCCAAAAATTGAATTTTTCCAGCATAAAGAAAAAAAAAATTAAACAATAAATAAAATCAAAATAAGCCAAACAAACACAGCAAATCATATAATAAGCCAAACTTTATAAGAAGAGAGCAAAATGATAGATATTAAAACTTTACTCGGGCTTTACAAAAAAAGAAAAGAAAAGAATAACACCAAGAAGTTTTTAGTCAAACATTTTATAATTACAACCAACTGTCACTTCCCCAAAATCCTCATAAGCATAGCAAACGGTACCAAAGGGACAATTGAATTCAACCCATTGATCTGATTGACATAAAGCATATTTTCCATTAGAACATGATATAGCACCATTTAAGCAAGGCTTAGAAAAATTTATTTTATCGAAATTTTCATTCAAACAGTCAGCTAATTCGGATCCTTTTAATAGAGTGCATACCTTTGGAGCCAAAATAATTACTTGATCATTTTGAACAATTCTTTTCCTTAAAGTTGGAGAATGAGTAACTGTTTGATGAGCAGTAGCTTTAGTAGTTGTGCAAGGAACACTGACATATGCAGTGGCAGTTTTTATAACTTCATAGGCCGAGGTTACAGCAGAAACAAATGTTTTTACTTTTTGATTTCCTGAATCAAATCCTTGAATATTGTTATTTTCATTATAATCACGGTTATTACGAAAAGAAGCATAATTTTGAGCTCTAGTATATGTATAAGGTTTATTCGAATACTGATAGGTGTTTTGATAATATCGGGTATTATAGTTGTTGTTGTTAATTGTTGTAGTAGTGGTTGTTTCTATAGTTGTTTCCAAAGCAGTTTCCAAAGCAGTTTCTAAAGTTATTTCTAAGGTTGAAGAAATTTGAGTGGGATTTAATGGGCTAAAATATTGTGTTGCGGTTGTTGTTGTTGTAATATTTTCAACGAATTCATCAATTTGGCCATTATCGTATTCGAGGTACTGACTACCATCGTATTGACCATCATCGTATTGAGTTGAATTTGAGGAATCGACATCAGTATAATATATACTATCAGTTGAAATGGGTGAAAATGAGGATGAGGATGGTGGTGTGATAGTTGAAGTTGAGTCGAGGGAGTAATCAGATGAGATAGTTGGTTGAGATTGTGATTGAGGTTGGGATGGGGATTGTTGGTTTGATTTGAGGTAAGCGTTAACTTGTTGAACAAAATTGAGACCATTTTCCTGATTTGTATAAGCTTGAGAAGCATCCCATAGAGAAACCCCACCAAAGCTTGAGTAAGAGCTGATTTGATCAAGAGTTTGAGCAACAATGCTTGAGGAAACGTAACCAAAGGAAGCAGCAGATTCAGCGGCAGCTAGAGTTAGATATAATTTGATATCTTTATTGTTAAAGTTTTGGATATTTTGGACCCATTGATCGAAGTTGAAATAGTCTGTGCCAATGTTGCAATAGTTGTTATAGAATTGGATTAAAGCAAAGTCTATATCGGATTGGATTAGAACATCGCCTAGGGATTCATCAGGATAAGGACATTGAGGAGTTGCAGAGATGTAATATTTTTTCAGAGAAGATTTGAAGTAGGATCTTAGTTCGGAGACTAGAGTTGGATAGCCAGTTTGGTCTTTGTTTTCAATGTCTAGATCAAAGCCATCTATTACAGCATCGCCAAAGGGTCTTGTATTACTTTCACCCTCGCCAAATAGGTTCCATAAGGTTAGAGCAAACTCTGCAGCTTCATCGTCGCTATCAAAACCATAGCTTTCACCACCAGCAGAGCCACCTAGGGAGAGTAAGATGGGAATGCCTAAATTTTGGCAATATGAGATGTCTTGAGCTATTTCGTCGCATTTTAGGAGGCCATTATTGAAAGAAGATGAGGAATCGCAGGCGTTTGCAAAGTTTAAAGTGGGGGCGTTTGAGCTGGAGCCAAAGGGGAATTGGGAGATAAAGGATATAATAACCATGTCGACATTTCTGGGATCGCAGTAGTATTTAAGACGTTGTTGAGAAGTATCAGTTGATTTTGAATTCTGACCCCAGAAGAGGATCATGTTATCCTTTGCATTTAGGTCGAAAGCAGCACTAGAAAGTTGGAACAAGCTGAGTAGGATGAATGTTGAAATTGGTAAAAGGGATAGAGAAAGCATTTTGAAAGAATCGTGATTATGATTATGGTTATGATTATAATAAATCTAATTATAATCAATCTGATTAGAATGACTAGTATGAATCTTTTTCGGTGTAATATACTAATACCGATTTGATATATTGGTAATTTTTTATTAATGAGTGACAATTTAAAAGTGATTTTTTTGTTATTGGTAAAGGATAGAGTAAGTTAATTGAAATTGATTATATTTATAGGAAAAAAAAGCTATAAGAGAAGGAATTAGTTAATGAGTTGATTAATTTTAATTTTAATTTTAATTTGAAATAAAAATAAAAACGAAAAAAAAAAAAATAATGGTGCTGGAATCATGGTATAAATAAGAAAATAATAAACAACAATAAATTAAAAAGAAAAATGAATTTACCAAATTAGCTTATACTAGGAAAAAAAAAAGGGAAATTAATGACAATTGCTGGAGATTGTTGAAGATACAAAAGAGAATGGAATAGAAATAAAAATCGAGATTGCATTCGAAGTTATGGATGATTTGAATCAAACTGAATAGGATTATAAGTTGGTGAGTTCGGTTGAATTGGGAAAAACTAGAAAGCTGGATCGAAACAAAATAAACTGTAGAATAAACTCTAGGGTAGGTCCAGTTTTATGTTGTAGCAGAATACCAAAGCCAGAAGAACCAATGTTAACACTTGATTACCACTTCATTTGCACTTCATCTACACCTCTTCAATACCCACTACCAACTCCCTAACAATAGCCTAAACACCCTCCAGTGCAGACACGCCCTCCAGCACAGCTCCTGTTCCCAGGCCCTGGATCAGCCCAGTTTCTAAGCACCTCCTCGTCATGTTCTGTGTTTTATTATATTTGCTTTCCTGTTCCCGTCTTCTCTTTTCGACTGTTTTCGCCCATCTCATCACTTTGCTGTTTCCACTGCAGATTTCCCTTCTCGGCACCACCCGTTCACACAGACACACGCGTGATCACAACGTGAATGTTACCACGTGAACTGATTGACTTACACCAGACCGCTTTGTTTGACGGGGCTGTGTGTTTTATGTCAACTCACCGCAGGCTCAAAACACCAATTTGGGTTCAAAAAGCGAGTTTCAGAAAACGAGTTTCAGAGCGTTTCGCGAGCTGGGTGATGAGGTCACTGTTCAAGGAGCCACTGTTATAAGAGGGCACTGCTTGAAGAGGCATTGTTTGAAGAGACACTGTTTGAAGAGCCCAGGAGAAAGTGCCCAATGAGCTGCTGCTCTGGGCTGCCCTTTTGGGAATGGCACCCATCCCATTGGCCACATCGCTCGGCTCATCGCAAACTTCCCGATCGGGCACTATTTGTACCACCAATATCGACCATATCGGCTCTATCGACTCTATCAGCAACAGCAACTTGTTGTCTGAAGACCCACTTTGATGCTTATAGAGTATTCTCTTTGACAGTATTCTCATATTCTCTGCTCATCATCGAGTACCTCTCAAACATGTTCTTGCACTGCGACAACGTTGATCGTGAATTGGACCCAGCTTTGCCAATTATTCTCCAATTTCCCCCCTTCAGATTCTCTACTGATTCATGGAACAAACTATCAAACACCTCTTATATCATTCAATTGGATGAATCCTTCAACAAGGACAAGGCCAAGCTCATAAGCTATTTCAAAACAAACAAGTTATTCCAAAGGACCCAGATCATCGCCAGAACCTATCTCAGCACCAAGTTTGATCGTGAAATCATATCGGTTTTTCCCAAAGGCTTGAAAATTATTTGCCATGCTGGTGCCGGCTATGATTTAATCGATACTTCATCTCTAATCGAAAGAAAAATACAGCTATCGAATGTCCCCATCTTGAATAATCCCTCAACTGCCGATACTCATCTTTACCTCCTAATCGGTGCAATGAGAAACTTCTACAATGGCAGAGTTAATCTCAATAAAGGTCTATGGAAAAATCAAATTTGTGCTGGTGCTCCAATTGGCCATAACCCAAACAACCAGACCTTAGGTATCCTTGGTTTGGGTGGAATAGGCAAAGAGATCTTGGAAAGAGTTAAACCTCTAAACTTCAAAAAAGTTATCTACTACAACAGATCAAAACTATCTCAACAAGAAGAAAAAGACTTGTCCTTTATCAACCAAAACAAATCCCTAGATTTATCCTACGTATCCTTTAACGATCTACTATCTCAAAGCGATGTCATCTCTCTTAATATACCACTAAACGATTCAACTTTCCATATCATCAACCAAGAAAATATCCTTAAAATGAAGGACAACGTCGTCATCATCAACACCTCCAGAGGCGGTATCATTAATGAATCACATCTATTGAAATACCTTAAATCAGGTAAAATATCCTCCTTTGGAACAGACGTCTTTGAAAACGAACCTCTAGCTTCTCAAGAACTAATTGACTTGCCCCAGGTTATCGCAACTCCTCATATGGGTACCCACACTTATGAAGCAATAGCTGGGATGGAAGAATGTGTCATTCAAAATATTTACCATTACTTAAGCACTGGCAAAGTTCAGAATATCGTACCTGAACAATTAAACCATCCTAATTTTGTCCAATAAGAGATATTAAATATTAATAAAAAACCCAAAACACATACACATACATACACACACACACACATCTATATAACTCATTACATACTTAAAGCCAATATTCAATAAACATTCAATAAACACTCAATAAATATTCAATAAACACTTATATTATTCCCATTATATCCTGATAAAACAGCAATTTCAATACACTTAAAACAGGTTTATATCACATGATATCATTCATCTCAAATTAATTAAAAAATTAAAAAATTAAAACCCTCTAGAAACAGAAGTTTCATATCAGACAGCAAAAAACATCTTAAAATATCTTAAAATATCTTAAAATATTTTTGAATCAGATTAAATTATATTAAATAAAGAGGAAAATGTTTAGAAAAAACTCACAGAATATTGCTAAAACTCTTCAAACTTTAATCGGCGATACCTCTCCAGAACTACCTTCCATTACTCAAAAAATTCAACAACAATTGGATATTTCTCAGAAGAATAACCTAAGAAAACTTTTATTTATTGATCAATATTTGTCCTCTAAATATAACTCAGATACAAAATATAAATCCTCTGAATCCAAAAACACACAAATACTTATTACTTCCACAGTATCAGAAAATGTATCTAAAAAATTAAATCTCTTGGATAATCTAAACTTACCCTTGGATAATTGCGAAAAGGCAATCCTTCTACCTTCTTTTCTATATCATAACAAAAATAGTAAAAAGATTTTGCCCACTCCCAAATCTAATAAATCAAATTATACTCCTAATAACACCTTTATTTCCACTAAAAAAAATAACCATCTAGATATAATATCTACTAGATTGGAATTATTAAACTCTTTTAATAACATAGAGTTGATCAATAGCTTAAACATAAACTCATTAAATCATTTGAATTATAAAATCCTAAAAACTTCTTTTAACAACCAAAAATCTTTCACAAACATAGACCTTTTTCAAGACTATTTAAATATACTAAATGCATCTTCGATATTAATACTACTTGAAGATAAATCCAAAAACCTATCTGATTTATCATTTTCAAGGTTAATTGATATCTTTAAAAATGATCAAGCATTTAAAAATTTGAAAAATTACAATTTTTTTAAATTAGATGAATACATTTTTGCACTCGCATCTTTATATAATTCATTTTCACATTTTAGAAATTATAACCAAAAATTTATTACTTATTCAAGTTTAAAACAATTTTTTCAAAAAGGAACTGATGATCTCGATATTAATAATACAAATGAAATTTATAAGTTGATAATTAATAAAAAGATTATGAAAAGAAGAGAAATGAATAATGATTTATCTCAAAACAATGATTTCAATCATGAAGAAATTAAAAAATTAATGAATAATTTTTACTTGATTTCAATTAATTTTGAAGAAAAAAATAACGAAAATGTTGAAAATGTTGAAAATAATGAAAACAATAAAAATAATGAAAATGGTGAAAATGATAAAAATGATAAAAATGATAAAAATATTGAATTTGATAAGTTCAGTAAACTAATTAACAATTACTTAATCGAAAATAAGAGGGATTTAAAACTTTTACTAATACAATTAAACTACAATTTAGTACCAAAATTTTATGAAAATATCAATTTATTGGTTGAAAAATCCAAAGAAATTGAGGATCTAAAGAATACACAAAGTAATTATGAGTTATATATGAGAATTGCTAAAGAGCGACACTTGTTAAGTAAGAGTGACAATAATCCAAAAGATGCTAATCAAAATCAAAATGAACTAAAAGGCTTTATAACAGAATTAAGCAAGATACATTTGTTTGATATCAGCGAGAGCAAAGAAAATAATCAAAATTGTATATACTTACTAAACAAAAGTGAATAAATCTAAGGAAATAAAGATATAAAGAGATCAAATAGATTAAAAAGATAAAAAGTCAGTACACTTTAATACGCTTAATACACTCCATACAATTAAGCAATGTCATGAGGTGAAATCATATGAATTACTAAAATAAATAAATATGCATGTAATTACTATTAAAAACAATTTTTATTTTTTTTATAGAAAACTGTTTTTATTTTTTAGACAATCTTTTTTTTTTTAATTTTTTTTTAATTTTTGTTGTCAAGTGGTTTGAGTGATTTAAGTGTTTAAAAAAACCAAAAAAACTAGTGGCTCGCAATTAAGAGAATTGGTAAGCCAATATGACTTAATTGAAATTGAAATTAGGTAAACTGAATGGAAGCATAAGAGTAACATTTGTTTAATTGAATAAAAAGCAGAGACAAAACCAACCTGTGATCAGTTTTGATGAAATTGATTAGATTTTTTTGATAATATAGATAAAAAGAATTAGAATTAGAGACAAAGCCGAATAAGATTTTCTCAAGTGTTGAGAAAATGAATTTAAAATACAGAATATAAGTGAAAATGGGGATTGAGAATTTGAATGTGAATTGAGAATTTGAATGTGAATTGAAATAAAAACGAGAGTGAAAATGAAAATGAAAACGAAAATGAAAATTTAAATGGCAAATTCAAATGGCAAAATTTAATGGTAAAATTTAAAGGAAATCACAATTTTTGAAGTTTGTATTGAGATTTTTATAATATTTAAAACACAGCATAACATTTTAGCAACATAATTTTGATGGTAATAGGATAAGAACAATCATAAATGGAAAAAAACAGCAATCAATGGCTATGTATAATTTTAGAAAAATAACAAAATTAATTTTCTTAAATTCTTGTTTTAATAAATTTTTTTTTCATTTAAGGACGATTAAAAAGATGTGCTTTTTTTTTTTATTTTTCTGTTGTTTTTCTTTTAAGACAATAATTTCATTGATTAAGTTAAGTTTTCTTAAATTTTTTTTTTTTTTCATTTAATTTGAATAGATTTTTGTGCTAATCAAAGATTTTCAACTAAAAAGATTGCCGATTTATATTTGTATATATATATATATATATATATTTATATATAAAAATATTTATATAAAGATAAAAAAAATTTTAAGTGTTACGAGTGACGGATCAGTAGTAAAAAAATGTGTTGGTAATAGTTGTAAAATTATTGATGCCATAAAAACAATAAGAATACAGTTGTTAAGTCCTTAATAGCTATAAATTTTGAATTTGATAATAGTGTAAAATTTAAAAAAGAGATCTACATGAGATCTACATGAGATTTACATGAGATTTTCAAGAGATTTAAAATATTTAGATTGATATGACAGAAATAAAGTTTCAATTGAAATTCAGAATTGAAGTTATGATTTAACATTTGATTATAGGTAAATAAACCCAAAGAAAAAAAAATAACTCTATAGAGATTGAGTTAATAGTTTAAGTTGAATAAGCGAATGAGAGAGAAATAGAGTTTGATAGAGAATTATCGCTTAGTATGGTGCATTAAAGATTCCTTGAGTGGATGTTTTTTTAGCAGTGGAAAGGCTTTTTCAGATAAGGCAGTTGAAGTGAAATCGTAACAATAATTCAAAAAAAAACAACAACGAGAAAAAAACATCAAAAAGCAAAGCAAATTATAAAAGGAAAATTTTAAAGCAAATGGAGGTGGAAACAAAATGTTGAAAACCGAATTCTAGAAATTATAAAAGTTGCGAACCAAGTTTTATAAAATCCTTTTACGTGATTAAATATTATGAACATCTTGAACATTTTGGATGGTGTGAAGATTTTGGATATGAATATTTTGAAAAATTCCAACATTTGGGAAACCACTGCAAGTATAACGCAAGAGGAGGAAGGGAGTGAAGAATAGAGAAAAGTGGAAGGGTGCAAAAAAAGAATAAAAAAGATAAGGAAAAAGGTGATAGGGTTGAAGAGAAAGAAGATAATAAAAAAGTGAGAAAATGGTAGAATGGCTCGTTTTGCGGTATAATGTCTTAGAAAAGTGGAATCAAAAAGGAATAATTACATTCCTGTTATTAGAACATTGGAGAGGTTTGAAAGATTTGAGATGTTTGAAGTTAGGATGATTGTGTGATTATATGTGCTGCCCAATTAGGCAAGCGTAAGAGTAGGACAGGTTTTTGAGCTAATGCAGGTGTTTGTTAAAAGAAGGTTCCAGCTGGCAGCCGTCCGCACAGGACAGAGGCCATATTCAGTAACAGCTGTCAGGAGATAGCGGAGGTGCGTGAACAGAGGGAGCATGAGGTAAGCATCCGGGAGTGCTTTGTCAGCCGTATGCGTGACACAGAGGCGCGCGGATGCGGTGGCGGACTTTTTCCAGCTGGACACAGGTCGAAGAGAGGATGGAGCACAGATCGTGAGGTTGTCAGTACAAGAGAGTGTGACAGTGAGACAAAGAGATACTGAGATATCGAAGTATCGAGATAGTGTGCTAGTAGAGTAATACAGTAGCTGATAATGACACCAGAGCTAGTTCTTGATCCCCAGTTGAAGTATTGGGTGATTCTCCCCATCTCATTTGTTATGGTGATGTTTGGTATTCTACGTCGGTATATTCAGGTCTTGATAATGGCTGACAGCGGTGGGAATGGTGCAAATAAGAAGGGAGAGTACAATTACAACAATGCTGAAGAATTGGTTAAATTGAAGCAAAAAACGTTGATTGGCAAGTGCAGAGCATTTAGAAAGAATTGCTTTAATTTGAATAGTGAGAGCTTTAAGAGAAGACAGGAGATTTTGTTTAAATTGTTGGATGAATATATCAAAGAAGAGGACAATAGGGAGAAAATGAAAGGGAGTGAAAGCCAAATGTCCAATCCATTATTTGAGCCAGGAGGACTTGATTCTATGATGAATATAATGAAGGGGAATCTAGCAAATTATATTCCGCAAACGGTTATAATGGGATGGGTTAACTACTTTTTTGAAGGATTTATTGTTATGAAATTGCCATTCCCATTGACCAATCGATTCAAGACCATGTTGCAAAATGGGATTAGAACAAGAGATTTGGATGTTAAGTGGGTTTCATCTATTTCGTGGTATTATGTCAATTTGCTAGGGTTACGATCTGTTTATAATTTGTTGTTAAACGATTCCAATATCGGTGATGAAATGTTGATGGCCGGTAATATCAGTTTCGGCGGAAATAACAAAACCGGTAATAATAATAATGGCCAACAATTGCAATTGCAACCTGGTGGTCCATCTATGAAAAAGTTGATGGAAAACGAAATAGAAAACATTAAGATTATTCAGTATCAATTTGACTTAAACGATATTGAAAAAAGAGTTTTAGAATACTATGATTGCTAGTGCAGCTAATTACCATGCAAATGACAATTGCAAATGAAAATTATAAATAAAAACTGCAAATGAAGATTGAAAACAAAAACGTAACTACGTAAGTAAGCACACAGGCAAACAAGGAAGTAAGTGGACATATACTCATATACTTATCCACTTATACAGTTACACACTCATACGCCAATGTTCCCATACAATCTAATTATACAATCAACTCATATTCAGGGACTAGTGCAAAAGAATAAGTACATTTCAGTAACACAGGTCAGGTTATCAGGGGTCCAGACCTAACCACCATAGCAGACCAGGTCAAGCAACAGTGCGAAATAGGGTTTGTAAAGGGACAGCAAACATTGTTCTCTCTAACCATCAATTCCTCTGGCTTTAAACTAAGCTCCAGCAGCAGCGTTGGGTATACTTTTACAATGCTTGATTCTATTATCTGCCATTTAATCCAAACTCGCAAACACGCTTTCAAACTGCGTTGGAGCTAAAAATGGGGTTTGGTGCCACAGACACGCACGTGCACCAAGCGGTTATATTGTTCTCGCGCATACGGCCGCATTGAGACTTATTCCCAGCTGCGTACACTGGTTTGGGCGAATTCCCCGGCCGGACTTCCCAATCAGGATGCTTATGCCGTGCAAGCCTGCACTTCAGAACCTGCGGTCGTGCTGTGCGCTATCTCCGTCGGCACTTGTACTCAATCGGGCGCTTCCTCCGGTCCCCGGAAGCGCAGCTTTGGACAAAAAGTGAGGCCTAATCAATTTGATCAGTAGCCTCTTCCAAATTGGGCGAAACGACCTTCTAATCAATTTAATCAATGGGTTCTCTTTGATCACTACAATTATTCTCTTTGCTTTTAATCAATTCAATCAATCTTTGGCTGCTTTCTGGTCAATCTTTTATTCTGCTCTACTTTAGAATTTAGTGCGCCAATTCTAAACTTTTTTCTTGCTCTTGTCGCTACTTCTCAGTGCTTTTTGGCCTGGCTAAATCCTTTTTTCTCCTTCTTAATAGTTTTGGCTTTCTAGTTGCCATAAAAGAATAGTTTATTTTTTTGTTTTGGCTGATTCTAATTTCACTCTCTTTAGTTAAATTTATATTAATATATATCTCTTGCTTCTTGTGTTATTTTTATTTTATTTTATTTTATTTTATTTTATTTTATTTGCCTTTTTTTCCACTTCCTCTTCCTTGAAGGATCTCTAACCATTGACCTCAACTACCTTTATTCCATCCAGAGTAACCAACACCATTTCTAAAGTATATCTGCTTCCTCATATAAATACTTAATCTGACCTGTACTTATCTATTCCATCTATCTTCATCTATATATCGTTCTGCTCTATCCTGTTTACTGATTCTCTCTTTATTTTTCTCTTCTCTAATATTTTTTTGAAAAAGAAAACAAAAGAAAAATTTTATCTTTCTTTCAAAATGTCTTTAATCCAGAATAATTCTGTCACTTCAATAATACCAATCAATAATACCAATAATAATAATATTATTACTCTTAATAATAAACAAGACCTAAACTCTACTAAAAACGGAAGTATAAATAACTGCAACAATAAAGAAACAAAATCTAAAAGTAAATCAAACAAATCATCTGAATCTGCCAACAAAATAACAAAGAAACCCTTGAGTGAAAAACAAAAGCAAATTCAATCAAACCTCGATCTCCCTCCTGTTAAAGTCAGACCAAACGCAAAACATGTTAGTAGAGCCTGTATTCAATGCCGTGGTCGTCATTTAAGATGCGATGGTATTTTACCAATATGTGGTCGTTGCTTAAAAAATGATAAAACTTGCACCTATGTTCCAAGTCATCGTGGTGGTTCAAGAAAGAAAATCAAATCAAATACTGCTCATACTTTTAACCATTTAAATAGACCTTTCCCACTACTAGCCCCCTCAAGTCTAAATTTCTCCTTGAATTCCTCCTTAAATTCTTTAAATTCCTTTAATGATTGTTCTGCTTGCGATAACTGCAACTCTTGTTCTGAAGATGAATCTTCTTCATACACAAATTCAAATTCAAATTCTTACAATTCCTATAGAATGAAAAGAAAATTATTCAAAAAGACAAAAAACTCAAATCTTTTAAATAATTTGTCTTTCCCAATATCAATATCTCATTCAAATTCGTTCATAAACAACAACATCAAAAATAACAATAATAACAGCAATAATAACCCATTTAATAACAATAATAATAATAACAATAATCAGTTTTTCAATAACCAGTGTAATAACCAACTTGCTAATGATAATATGGTAATAAACCAGGAAATAGATTTTAATCTGCTCTCCAAATCTTTATCCTTTGATGAAATTCTTAAAATGCCTTGCATAACAGGCTCTGGTAATCAATGCCCAAACATATCCTGTCCTGTCTTTGAGCCTTCTGCAAAAGAAACAAGAAACTTATCTTTGCCCTGTTTAATAAGAGACACAAATAACAATAAAGTAAATTCTATTCATTTCCCTGGTATTAATAATACTATCGTCGTTCAACCACCAAAATTAGGCCCTGATCTTAATTTGCAACTAGAATTATTTAATAATAATTTCTTAAGCACTTCAAATAAATTAACTAACATTAATCCCAATATAATCAAAAACAATTCCTTTAATACTAATTTTGCCATTAATCAAAACAATAACCAAAATCTTAATCAATTTCTTAATTTAAATATTAACTCCAGGACAAATAACCAGCCTCAGTCAAGAAATTTCATTCACTCTAAATCAAATTTGATTGACACCTCAAAAATAAATACAGCTTCAACAATATTGCTATATTACTCAACTTTCCATAATTTCCATCCCTTCTTGCCTCCAATAAATGAAATCAATGACTATATAACAAAAATTACAAACTCTGATGATTTAGTATCTGCTATGAAATTAATAATAGATGGCCAAACTACAAATCAATTCTCAAATGATATCAGAAAAGTATCTGATAGAATAACTCAATGCTTAATGATAATAGAAAATGACCTTAATAACGACCTCGTATCTCTACAGGCTTTGATACTATTATCAATAGCATCATATATATCTTCCTTACATGATCTAAATAAGTATATTAGAGAAAAATGCTTTTCTTTAATCAAATTCTTAAACATTAATGTTATTGATGAAGAATATTTCAAAAGCCCAATCGCTTCTCCAACTCTTAACTCGAATGATTCTTGCTCTTCAAAAGCTATAATAGAAAATTTACAAAACTTACAAGTTTTTAAATCAAAAAGATTACAAAATATCCCAACCAATACAATACTAGATTCTTCAAGAAGATTGTTTTGGGAATTTTATATGATTGATATTACTATAAACTCACTTGATGGTAAAACTTTATCAAAATTACCTTCTTTGTCTTTGAAGATTAAATATCCAACTTATCCTCCCAGAGAAACTTTTGATTACAAAAGCAGATCTGAAGCTTCAACTTTATTAAACGATGTTATTAGAATGAATAGAGCTATATTAGAAAAACAGCCCTATGACTCTTATTTAGTCCAAGCTTCTGTTGCTTTAGGAAACTGGGAAATGAAAATAGAAGACCCATCTTTATTCAATACTCCCTACTTGATTAATAGTTTAGGTCAAGTTAATGAAGGTGTTCATCAAGCTATAATAATGTTTAACTACGCTAAAATGTTTATCCATAAACCATTTTCTTTCCTCTCTCTGGATGAAATCCCTGTTCTCCCGAAATCGCCTAATAGTAACAATAACAATCTTAAGAATAATGATTTATCCTCGTTCCCAAACAAAATAGATTCGAGAAAAATCATCGAAACAAGAAAAACAATCGAAGCTGCAAACTCTGTTGTTAAATTATTAATTGATACTAATCCTGCTCAAATCCATAAAAGAACTCCTTTATTTGCTTGTTCAGTCGCCTATGCTGGTATAGTCCATCTTGGTGCTTATGTTTGGACTGGTTCTTCTATTGATCAAAGCAATATCAATCCTTCTTTCTCGAATCATTTCCCAAAAATTAACCCTGGAGAATTACAGCTCTACAAGGAATACTTGAAACTCGAATTAAATGGAATTTATTCAGTGTCAAGACACTGGCATTTGCCTGGCGAACTAGCATCTCACTTGAGAAATTCAATATTTAAGCTGGTACCTGAATTATATCATCAGCTTGAAGATTCATTTCCAAGAATGTTTAATATAACAAATGAAAAACAGTCACTAATAAACAAATTTAATGCATCTCCAGTCAGAGCTGCTTCAACTATTTCAAATAATTCGGATGTTAATTTTGAATTCAATCCTCTTCAAGATTCAGATCCAACATCTGGTATGAATTCAAGAAATAACTCTCCTTCATTACAAAAACAAGATGACGGTTACATTACAACAGATCTTCAAAAATCTTCGACAATTGCAAATATGTTTTCTAATAATGAATGCAATGATAATATGAATTCTAACAATAATATGGAATTGAATAACAATAACAATAACAATAATATCAATGATTTTGATAAAATGACTACTAATGATGCTAATATTAATTATGAGTTTGACTTCACCAGTTTCCAAAATGAAAACAGTTTCAATAATAATACTAATAATAACACCCCTGACAATAATTCTAACATTCAGAATAACAATATGAACAATATGAGCAATATGAGTAATATGAGTGACATAAGTAATATGAGTAACATGGGTAGTAACATGGGTAATAACATGAATAACAATAATATTCAAGGTAGAAACATTTCTGATAATAATATTATTAATAATTTTCAGATAAATAATAATTTTCAAAACAATTTTCAAAATAATGTTAATAAAAATAACATCAATAATATTATTGATGATCAAAATTTAATTAAAAACTCAAATGATAGAAATGAAAACAGTCAATTTGATGCTTCAGCTTTTGTGAATGTCATTAATAGTATTAACGGTTCAATCGAGCAAACCTCTAATAATGATTGGATTGATAAAAACATGTTTGGCAATAACATGAATTTGGATTTCGATATTAATGAATTGGATTTTAATTTAGATTTATTGAAATAATCTAATAATGATCATTTTCTTCTTTCTACTTCTTTTTTAGTTTTTCTAATTTTATTTCTCGTGTATAATATTTGTTGATTTAATTCCTATTTTTTCTGCTTTAATTCCTATTTTTTTTGTTTTAATTTTCCGTTTATGTTTTTTTTATTCAAATTATTCCTTTAATTGATTCGGCCCTGAGTGATAGCTAGTTTAGTCACATTTATTTGATAGTAATACATAAAACCTTTTTTAGGAGAAAATATAGAGCCATCATCAACTAAAAATATAATGAAAGGCACCAAATGAAAAACCAAGGAAAAAACCAATAAAAAGAGGATCAAATTAGAAAAAGATTGAGAAAACCAACTAAATTACAAACTTAAAAGTAAATAATTATTGGCAGTACAAATATTTTGTTCAAAAAACTGTTAAAAGACTTTTTGGTTATGATTTTTGTCTCAAACTCAGATAAAAAATTTTCCATTATGAGACGGATTTAAAAATTTTTTCCAGACTTATTGTCAAATAGAAGTATATTGTCGAAATAAATAACTCATTTGTTTGGTGAAAAGCAGTAAAATAACAGCATTAAACAAAGTTTAGTGATGTTTTCAATTTGTTTTAAAAAGGTTATGGTTAATCTGAAACAAAATTTAAAATAGAGTTTAAAAGAATTATGAAAACATAAAACGTAAAAGATAAAATGTAATTTAAATGTATAAAATTATTAGCTTGATATTTATGTTTTTTTTGTTTTTTTCTTAATTTGTTAATAAAACACAATAAATCATGACAAAATAAAGTAGAGGAAAGTAAAATAAAATAAGTTAGAGTAAAATAAAGTAAAAATAAGATACATTAGGTTAAGTTAAGTTAAATTTGAAGTGTTAAGAGGATACAGTGATTGATTGATTGGTAAAATTATCAAAAAAATCAGCATTGGCACTGGTATTGAGAAAGTTATCCGTTAACAACGAGTCGTTATTAAACGTTTCAAATACTGAATTATCCTGATAGTGTATGATACTGGTTTCAAAAGGGTCTTGGTTTTTTAGACTTGAAGTTAAAGTTGAAGATTGAAAAGTAGCAGTTGTTGATAAAGTTGGAAGATAGAATTGTAGTTGAGGAGTAGAGATTGAGTTATAAGACAAAATTGTATCGTGAGAATTATTCTTTTGAAAGAATTTAAGAAAATACAAAGCCAATTTAAAAATAGTTAAAAATTGAGTTAGAATGAATAAGACGGGCTTTGAAAGTAGTCTTCTCCATATTACCCAGCAGATCGTAAAGGTTAACCAATATAAGGCATACCTAATATTTTTTTTATCAATCCGATCAGCTTGCTCTAGTTCTTTGACTAATCTGGAGGATTTGTTTAGAATGAATTCTAGTGATTGATATTTATTTGAAAGAAGTTGAAGGGAATTAGAAGATTGAGATAATTCGTCAATATTTAAATCTGATTGCAAAATACTTGATTGTAACAATTTATGAGAATTTTTCAAAGCAATCGATATGGATTCGTTTTTATGTAGAATCTGTTGCTTTATTAGATCATTCTTATTGCCTGACCTAGTTATGTTATTTGGATTATTGGCAATTGTAATTGTATTAGCATTTTTAAATAATAAATCTCTTTGAAAGGAATTTTTTGTGTCTTTGTCATAACCATTGGCATTACAATTATAATTTTTATTTTTGCTTTTAATTTTATTATTATGACCATTGTTGATATTTTCATTTGAAACAACATCGTCGAACCCAATTAAAGATGCAAGGTTATTTGAAGCAATCTGCTTATTAAAATGCGAGACAAAAAAATGAAGCTTTCTAGAACTAAATTTCAAGTCGCTTAAGAGTTCCAGGTATTTGTCATACTGTACTAGATAGTCAGTCAAACAGTCAGTATCACTGGTATCATTTGAAGCATTGGAGGCCATATTAAGGGCGTTGATTGAATCATCAAGAAACTGCTTTGTCAAGCGCAATAAAACCGAGCCATTGTCTATCAGTTTGTATATCTTAGAGAAGAAATTGGGGTTGATCTTGGAAAGGGACTGGGTGGAGATGGAGCCAGTTGGCAAAATGGTGATCTGGTGCTTTTTGGTGAAGTGGTGGAGATCAAGTTGTATCTGGTCCACCAACAGTTGGACCTTCCGGTAGTTTTGTTCTGGTTCATTTGGTGTGCCTGTCATTGTTGCAACGAGCCTGTGCTGTACTGTTTACTCTCTGTTTCTGTTGCTTCTGTTACTTCTTTCTCCAACTCCTTCTGATTATATCTGCTTCCGTTTTCGTCTCACGGATTTCCGCGGTTGCTTTCCGCGTCCGCATCCAGAGCATCCGTAACCTCTAGAAGCAGATCCGCCTCTTCTTCCGGTGCTTCTTCCAGTGCTGCTTCTGCTGCTTTTGCTGCTTGTGCTGCTCTAAGTTTTGTTGAAAGTCCTGCTGCTGTTTGCCACTGGAGCTCCTCTCCACAAGTAGGACAGTTTCTCATTGTGGGAACCACTGCCATCAGAGGCCTGTTTGTATCCTTCTTCAAAAGCTGCAAGGCCAAACAGCGTAGATGACAAGTAAAGCTACAGTCTCTGTTGTAGCAGAGAAAAAACAACTTAAAGTTCTCTTTCAAATAGTTTGTTTCAACTTCTTTGCTACAAATTAAACAGTTAATCTTGCGAATGTCCTGCTCATTTCCACAGTTGTTTCCATCGTCGTTCCCATCAACCAAGGCCAACTTCAGCTGGCAGATTTTAAGCAATTCAACAGATATATTCTTTTCCATTTGATAAAATTCTTTGATATCGGTATGATCATTTTTAATAGCAAATTCAGAATTTTCGAATATTTCAATTAAGGAATCTTGGTTTTCCCTTGAAATGTCTATCGTTTTCTTTTTATAATTTGGATTCATCTTAATCAATCTTGTGTTATCATTGATTAACTGAAATATTTCATTATCAAATATCTGGAATTTTAGTGTAAATTTTTTGAAAAACTTTGAAATTAATAATGATTTGATATTGATCAATATTTGATTGATATTGCCTATCGATCTTGACTTGTCATACTCTTGTTTACTTTGATGAAATTTGAATTCTTTCGAAATATGACGAGTTTGAAAAGGATGCTGGAGAGAATGCTCAAACTTCAATGCTGATATCCTTGAGGGAAACCCATAAACTAATATAACCATCTTCCATGGTCTGTTTTGCTTAGTTCGAAAGGCTCCTCCTTGTTGTAACTCACCATTGTGTTGACGAACTCTTCTATCTGGATTGGGGGTTGATCCAATATAAAACTTTTTCAAACTGACTTCAGACCTCAATACGTAACAACAGTAGAAATCTGGCATTTCATAAATGCACTTTCTCTTTCTTTGGCTTCCAATGTCACTTTTTGCTGTCATTCTCACTGAATTTTCTATTAGATTCCACCACCAAGTCTTTCTCTGCTTCTTCTGGTGCTTGTACTGTTTTTCTTTCAGCACACAAAATCACAAAATGCCACCTTTCACTCAAACTGTCACAATCACAGAAAATAATCAAAAATGAGAATGCCAGAAATGAAAGAAATAGAATAAAAAGGTCAGAAGAGTTTTCTTTTAATTCTTAACTATCAAAATCTGCATTTTATATATACTTTTCTCCATCAAACTTGAATAGACTTAAAGTTCACCAACATCAAACGTTAAATTCAATTCAGTTCAACTCATCTCATTTGGATAACAACTTTTAAAAATGTCTTCAAAAAATCAAATCATCATCCCTAGAAATTACCTTCCTCGCAATATAATCCTATGTTTTGATGGAACTAACAATAAATTTGGCCCTGAACCCTTTTCAAATGTCTTGAAACTATTTAAACTACTAGAAAAAGATAACCAGAATCAATTATCTTATTATAGGCGTATGATTCACCACAACCAATATCACATTTACCACATCTCAACCATTCATCAATTATAATCCATCCAATATCAATAAACAATTGCAATGCTAACTACCTTATTCTCTCCTTACCAGCTGGCGTGGGCACTTCTTTAAACCCTGATGATACATCCTTTGCAATCTCTTCAAAATTGGACTCCATGATCGCCTTTTCTTTAGACACCCAAATTAAGGAAGCCTACAAGTATTTAATGGCCCATTATTCCAACAATGATAGAATCTACTTGTTTGGCTTTAGTCGTGGTGCTTACACTGCCAGAGTTCTAGCTGCAATGATTGAAAGAGTTGGTCTACTAACCTCTGGAAACGACCATTTAGTCGATACTGCCTATAAATGTTATATATCTTGGGAATATGGTGGCCAAAAATCAAATGACGATCCAACCTCTACTTTAATCAACGAATTTAAAAACACATTTTCAAAAAAAATCATTTACATCAATATCTATTTTATGGGTTTGTGGGATTCGGTTAATAGCGTTGGAATCTTTAGAGATCGTTTATTTCCTTATACAACAAGAAGCAATATAGTTAAACATGTTAGACATGCCATAAGTATTGATGAACATCGTGCAAGATTTAAACAAATGCCTTTTGCTTCACCTGGCGATAATGGCAATAACGCTGACAATGATGATAATACCGATTTGCCAGATTATATTACTCTTGACAATTTTAATAATAACTCAGTCTCAAAACTAAATCATGACCAAAGATTACAAAAAAGGATTAATAAGTCAACTCTAACTAAAAAATTAGAAAAGATTTACGCCTATCTTCTCGATAAAAAGACAAACGATAAATATAAAAGATTGAGATTTAGTACGTCGAGTGATTTAGTTGAAAAATGGTTTCCAGGAACTCATAGTGATGTTGGTGGAGGTTGGTATCCCGATGAAAATGGTCAATATCTATCAAATATCTCCTTGAGATGGATGCTCTCTGAGGCAATTATATTTGGTGTTATGTTTAAAAAAAATTCAATTCATGAATTTGCTCGTCAATTTCCTTCTCTTGGTAGTCTTATATCTTGTGAACATGATTTACTAGGATATATTAAATATAAACCCTTAAAATTTCTTAGACTAAATAATTTGTCATTGAAAAACATGAAAAAGAAAACACTAGCTCAAGCTTATAATATAAATCATGATTATAATTATGATATTATGAAGGATTTAATTCAGGGTGATGATCTTTCAATGCTTCCAGATGTTTATGGCTCGATTTTCAAAACTTTACTTGTTGATGGAACAAACATAACTTTTCAAGGAAAGAAATCACAAACAATTAACAGTTTTTATAATATTTTAACTAAAAAACATGAATGCTTACGTGGTGTATCTAAATTCAATGTGTTATTTTGGAACTTTTTTGAAATTATTCCGGTTGGTATTAAATTTCAAAATGAACAAAGTATCTGGACAAATTATTATTCTCCAAATCTAAGAAGAGGAAGAAATATTCCACCAGATGCAGTTTTCCATTGGAGTTTCTATTGGAGATTAAAATTGGTTGAAGATTATGATCCCAAAAATGTTCCAAAAGAGATCAAAGACAGAATCAAAGATGATCTTGACTGTCAAGTTGCAGAAGTAGAGCAATTTAAAAAAGATAACTGGAAAAATCTTCCAGATGACTTGGAATATTTGCTTGCTCAGTATCCAACATTATAATGTTATTAGTACTATGATACTTGGACACTTGATTAATGGCTCTATTTTTTGGATTTATGATTTATGATTTTGAGTTTTTTAAGCATAAATTTTTGCCTCTGCTTTTTCATTTGCTATTAATTCGAGATCCAATTTTAATTCTAGAGTTTTAATTTTTTTTCTTATTGTTTTCAAATTGATTTCACTTTTTTTAAGAATATTTCAAATATAATATAGTAGAAAAAGAAAACTATAATTGCATAGAATATATAAAATGAGTTAAATGAGGATATTATTTAAAATGGCATGAGAATAGTTTCAATCAATAAACTGAAACTTTAAATTGGAACAAACTTGGTAGCATTATTAATTCTACTAGTGGTTTTAATAGAAGATACTTAGTAAACTTTATCTTTTTTGCATGTATCATTGTAAAAAACAACCGAAAAAAATAGAGCCTAATTCTTCAGTCATACTTTGATTGACTTTGAGAGTTTGAGTCAGGAAAGAAGCTTTATTTGAAATGATGATGATGATGATGATGATGATGATGATGGTTTGGGAATGAGATATTTTAAAAATGCGATAAAGTTAAAGATAATTATTGAATAAGTGTCATTTTTATGTTTTCGCTGATCTAAAAACAGGGTAGAGAGCGGTAATGAAAAAGCTTGTTGGTATTATGACTTATGCAGGTGCAACGAACTCAAGAAAACCTCAGAGCTTAATTTCGGGATTTGTTCATTTTGTAAACAGACGGCGAATCCAGAAATTGGATGGCACAGAAAAGGATTCTCGAATCTTGGGTAAGTTTATGAAGGACTTTTTCATGGAATTCTGGAGAAATCCGATGAAAAGTCGAGAAAAGAACATGAAATCAGGTGAACTGATAGTGGCTAGAATGTACTACTGGTCCAGTGAGTTAATTAAGTTAGATGAACTTTTATTAAAAATTAATAAGATAAAGAATTTACCAAAGAAGCTTTAATATAGAACCGATTAGAATCTAAGAAAGATCTAAAGAAGAAATGCAGAGATATTTATATAGAAGAGTAAACTAAGGGGAATAAGATAAAACAAAAAAAAAAAATCAGTAAAAGGAGTGAAAACACTTTTCTTTTGTTTTTAGTATAATAAAATAAAAAAAATGAAAGATTTTAGAATTTAAACCAGTCCAGTCCAAACCAAAACAAAAAATTTTAAAAAAATAAAAAGTAAATAAAAAGGAAATGAGTTATGAAAACAATGGGTACCAAGAAACCGAAAATCTAAAATTAAGAAGTGAGATTCAAAAATGAACCAAAATAGGGATTAGAAGAAAATAAAAGCAAAAATGATTTGAAACAGATATTGAAAGTCATATTAAACGAATTAATAAAACCAGAGTTAATAAATCAAAGTTAAAGAAACAATAAACCAGCAAGAGCAACGACACCAGATAAGCCTAAACCTAATTTGGAACCAGCGTTGATGTTTTCATCGATATCTGGAACAGTAGTATTCCTGGAGGGAGTTGGTCTTGATGGGAAGGTAGTGACCGTTTCTTCTGGCAATGGACAGTAGGTGGTGTAGACGGTTTCGGTTCCTCTAACAGTGGATGTGACAACAGTGACACCGGTGGTAACTGGTTTTTCGGTACAAACAGTAACACTTTCACAAGAAGTGACAGTGATAACAGTGGTACCAATCTCAGTGTTGGTGACAGTTAAGGTAGAGTTAAGGTAAGCAGCAGAGGCTAATGAAGCGATGGTGGAGGCTAATAAGGCTTTTGAGAATTGCATTTTGAATATTGAGTTATTGATGCGAGCGACTTAAAGTTGGATATGAAAAGTTAAAGCGATTGTGAAAAATAAGAGCAGAAATAAGTTGGTGTGCTTATGAATGTAGTGAATATAATTGAGTGATGTAGAATAAAGGAAAAATAACAGGGCTTAAAAGAAGAAAAAGCTCTTGTATTTATATTAAAATATTTACTGAGATTAAGACGAAAGAGGGTTTGAGCAATAAAACAGTCTAATAATAGAGCAAGCTGGGATCAAAAACGACAATAGGTAAACAGACAGCTTTGATTGCTTTTTTTAGCTGCAGCGGCCCTCAGAACTCTGCATCAGCACGCATAACAAAAGCAACGTTGCCAGGATAACCTTGTTAAATATAGCTTGTCAAGCCTGAGTCATCACTAAGGCTGCAAGCGCCACTAAAAATAGGTCCCGCACTGACCAATGTGGCACACAGCAGACCATTTTTGCACATGCCACTGGCTACCAGATTCCTAAATCGCTCACTGCCGAACGGGTCGTCCCAGCTTCATGCAGACCAGAAGCTAACAATCCGGCGCGGAGACTGCGGATTAGTCATCCGCAGTCTCCGTGGGCGTCTACTGCTGCTGTCAAAAACGGCAACACAAACACCACTCTGATTGTGGGAGCAGCTCAAAATGTTCTTCAGAAGGAACCAATTTATTGTCAAGAATCAGCAGGTTGTTATTTCTGGTGGCTCACAGGGCTTGGGGCTAGAGTTCGCCAAAGCACTCTTCCACAGAGGCGCCCATGTCACAATTGTTGCCCGAACTGTTGAAAAGTTGCAAAACAGCATCAAGGAGATTGAACCATTTAGAGTCGATAAGTCTCAAGAGCTATCATACATCGATGCCGATGTATCTGTTTATTCTGGGTGCGAGAGAGTTTTCAATTCCTTGAAGAGATCCCCACAAATTGTGCTTTGCTGTGCTGGCTCATCAATTCCAAAGCTATTTCTCGATTTAGACGGCGAGACATTGGAAGATGGAATAAAGGTCAACTACAACACAGCATTGTTTTTTTCTCACGCTGCTTTAAAGAAAATGTCTCAACTGGACCAAGTTCCTGAACAGAAACGCCATATTTTGTTTTTTTCTTCCACAGTTGCTTTTTACTCTTTTATTGGCTATGCACAATACGCTCCATTGAAGGCTGCCATCAGAAATTTGGCTGATTTACTAGGACAAGAATCCATTCCGTATAACGTCAAGATATCTACAATTTTCCCTGGAAATTTCATTTCAGAGGGCTTTCTCGAAGAACAAAAGACAAAACCTGAAATAACTTCGATAATTGAGGGCCCCTCAAATCCAATTTCAGTCTCAAAATGCTGCGAAATCATTCTAAATCAGCTAGATAAGGGACAATCAATTGTAACAACTGATTCAATCACCTACGTTCTACATTGCTTGATGCTTGGTAGCAGTCCAAGATCCCACTATTTGCTTCAATCTCTTGTTGGAATCGTTTTAATCTTTCTAGCCCCACTTTTGAGCTGGTTTATGGATAGACAAGTTTATGATTATTTCAATAAAAACCCTGACTTGGTGCCCCGTTCTCACACTGATAATCCTTCTAATGAATTATCAGTGGAAAACAAAATAGAACAAAAAAAGGAAAAAAAGTTATAATCAATGAATATTTATAAACTAAACTAAACTAAACTAAACCAAGTTAAATTATATTTTATTATGTATAGTGTGCAACCAAAAAATGAAAAACAAGAACAAAAAAACAACCAATAAAAACGATCGTTATTCTTTCTTCGTTTTTTTTTATTTTTTATTTTTCATAATCTCTTTATTTACTTAAATTCTCTGAAGACTCTTTGGCAACATTAAATACCTTGTTAAGAGACCTTTCAGCTTTTTCACCTAATCTTACCCAATTGATTGAATAAAGCCAATTAACACCAGTTATGATCTCGTCATTCCAGATATCCTTTGCAGTCTCAATCCAGCTGGGTCTGTTGGTATAGTCTATTGTCCTTCGTAATGGAGGTTTAGGAGTATGGCGCTCATCTATAATTATCCTTGATTCCTCCAATGATCTTGATATGAATTTCGAATTCTTACGTAGTTCCAATGCTGTCGAGTAAGTAATGGACGAGGTTAAAAGCAAACCTATAGTTATCAAAAAAAGAAAAAAGAAAAGAAGAAAAACAGTAAAATGTTAGTAAATCTGCTTCAATCAAAACACTGATGCTCCTCTCATCAAAACATACCACCTAGAAACCCATGTATTCTTCCTCCCATTCTTTGTATTCGATGTGCACTATCTTCACTATCTTCACCACCTCTCAACACTCTCTTCCTTCTCTCAAAATGACCAACTCTCATTCGAAGAAACGCCGGATCACGTGTTCAATCCGCAGCGATTTTTTGCTTTGATTTTATTTCAATCTGCTTTCTTCAACGAGATTCCACTCCATACTCCTTCGTCTTCCATATCCAATATTTCCAATATTTTCACTGCAAAATGGGATTGATTCGTAGATCTCTTTCAAGGTATGTGGTTTCTGTTTACTCAGGCATTTTGATCTTGATTTTTATCGGGGCTTCTGCTTGATTGGTTCATTGACTGACTGGCTATTTCTTTCATCCGGTTACTTATTTATTTATTTATTTATTTATCTTTTTGGTTTCAACAATTTAGACGTCCTGAACATCGAAGAGCTTTGTTGAGAAACTTGATGACTTCATTGATAGAAAATGAGTCCATCTTCACTACACACACAAAGGCTAAAGAAACTCAGAAATATATGGAAAAAATAATCGGTATTGCAAAACGTGGTAAATACGACCACAAAAATGAAAGAATTGCAAAAACCCTCGTTGGGAGAGATTTATTCAAATTGAAAACAACTATACCAAAATTATTCGATTGTATACTCCCTCGCTACAAAGATAGACAAGGTGGCTACACAAGAATCTTAAAAATCGAAAACAGATTAGGTGACAATGCTCCACAATCTATCATAGAATTTGTCGATGGTAAAAGAGAAATGAAATACTGGCTAACTGCAAGAATCGCTGCGAGATTTCAATTACAAAAGACTCCTTACAATAACATAACTAAAGAAAATATCAAAAAAATATTATCATTTAAGGGCAAGAATGCAGAAAAACAATTCCAAAAAGACGTTGACTTGATGAAAAAAGAATTCTATTCAACTCCTGAAAGTCTTGAGGTTCTTCCATTTGAAGCAACTCAAAAAAGAATCCCTTCAAGAAAAAGTCATAAAAATATAGTCTATGTCACTCGTCCTACTCCTCAAAACTTGGATGTTAATAAAGTAGATTAAATTTTCAGTTAATTTCATATAAAACCTTTCTAAAATCTTTTATTCTTGTATATATTAAATTGACTTTAATTCCTTGCCCCATTACTTTTATTTGTTGAAAGAAAAGAAAAGAAAAGAAAAGAAAAGAAAAGAAAAGAAAAGAAAAAAAAAATAATACAGTAGTTTAAAATTAAAAATAATCAAAATTTTTAAATTAATAAACAGCAAAAAAAAAAATGAAAACAAAAATAAAATTAAAATTAAAATTAAATAAAAATATAAAAAAGTATGTATATAAAAAAAAAATCGTGAAGAACTAAAAGAGAAATAATGTAACTAAATTCAATCAACAGATTTTTGCATGGCGGAAAGTAAAACTTGATTAGATCTGAATGATAAACCTTTGGTCTTCTCAATCACTTCTTGGTAAATACCAGAAACTGGATGATTCATAACAACTGTACCATCACTTTCATTGATTTTAGCATCCATTTTGGAATCTCTAATTAATTTCGCAATCCATTTTTCTCCATCGTCTTTTGATAAATTCAATGATTTTGATAATAAATTTAAGTCAATAGTTTGGTGGACTCTACAATAAACTTCGCTAATCAAATATCTAGCGTTTTCTAAAAATGATCCACCGCCATTAACTAAAAAGAAATCGGTTTTAATAATTGCTGCAACTTCTTCTAATTTAAATCTAGCTTGATCAAAATCAAAATCAATATAAAGAGCCTTGATAAAATCAGTTAATGGATCATTATATTCATATTGTTCTTGTTCAACTACTCTGATTAAATCTTTTAATCTCTTTTGAAAAGTTGGAGATGAATGAGATTTAGAAGATGTAGAAACAACAGCAGCAACCAAATAACGCAACAACCATGGACATGAAGCTTGAATGGTTGATAAATATGATGATGAAAAAAATAAATCACATAATTGGTCCAATCCATTTTGATCGGTATTGAAAAATGGAAATAAAGCCCAATGAATAATCCAGGTTCTATGGTGTAATTGAAGCAAAGGATCCTTCATAGAACGAGAATCGACTACTTCTCTCAATTTACTTAGTTCTTGTAGTGCAGTATCCCATTGCAAAGTAATTATTTCTGAAGCAAACCTACCCCAGGTAGCAAATACAATTAATTCTCCATTGGTAGATAGAACTTTAAAATTGTTTAATAAATCACTTGCCATAACATAATCCCCACGATTATATTGAAACTGACCGAATTCATAAAGAGCATTGATATCTTTTTCACTAATACCATGCTCTTTCTCTAAATATTCCCAATTATATGTTTTATCTTGCTTCAAATGTTCCTGAACCTCCTTTCTAGATAAAATATCTAATGTATGTTCAGTCTCATTTTCTAATCTCAATAGTTCCTTTTCAATAAACTTTTCCTTCTCAACTAGTTCTTTTGGAAATAACTCAGCATCAGGATTCAACAAAGAATATTGATCTTTGATAAAACTAATCATATTTGTATCCTTCAATAAATCATAAATCAACTGGTTTACAGTCTTCTCATCATATAATAACTCGGAGGATTCAATCAAAGGATATATCAAGTGTCTATCCAAAAAAGGAATAACTTTTGGAGTCAAGTCATATTTGCGAGCAATGGCAAGCTCTTTTTCTGTTAAAGGAGACTCTAATTCTGAATTGTCGCTCATTTTCACCACCAATATCTTTCCTAGACCAACACCTATCTGATTCTGCTTTGCTAAATCAAAATTTTCTTTGAATGAAAAAAATTGTGTGAAAATTTAATGCGGTCTCTGATCACGTTTAAAAGAACATCCGATGTAGTTACGGTAAAAAAAGTCCTCGGAACACGAAATCAGATCTTAAATAAAAAAACAAAGTTCAGTTGGTGTTTTAAAGAAATTACCAATCTTTTAACTCATCACTAACAGTTTACACAGCAGACCATCGAATTAGAGATTGAAAATGGATATCAAGATTCAACTGTATTTACAGGAAACTATTTTCAACAACAAACAGCCTGTAAGTTTGGCAGTGCATGCAGTGATACAATTGGTTAAAGACTCACAAGTGGTTACTAACAGGATTTTATTTAGATCAGTTATCGTTGGCTAACTAGAGAATTTTCAATTCATTCTTTAAAAGCTAAAAGAGCATTGGCTTCCTTTTATGAGTCTCATAAAAACAAATTAAAACCAACTTTCATAATAATAGGATATCCCAGTGACTTGTTATCACAGTCCAACTCAACATTGATATCAGTGATTGAATTCGATGACACTGATAACTCTAATATTATTAGCGAAAAGTTGAATGAAAGAAAATCCAAGTTTCAAAAAATAATATCTCTTGAGGTTTACAGTTTATGTTTATTACATTCAAAAATTAATTTAAATCAGATAATAAGTGGAGCAGAAGCAAAATTGTCAAATCTTGCTTTTTCTTCAGATACTAAATACAACTATAATGATTCTAACTTGGAATTGTGGGGAGTGATAAAGGGTTCTCATTTAACAGATAGTATTCATGATACTTTGAATAATAATAAAAATGTAAATAAGGCTTCAAATGCTGAAATATCGACTAAAACTATTAACAATGAAAAGAAACAGAACATCCCAAGTTTCAATACAGGGCTATCTTCTAATTATGTTTCTAGAAAATTAGAGAAAAAGCCTCTTCACTCTATAACTCCAGACACTGATATTAGATCAACTAAAAGATTTAAAACTGATTCTTCTATCAACAATGGTTTAAATATGAATAAAAGCAAGGTAAATACAAGCATTGATAATGTTAACAGATCTTCAGTAAGGAGCAAGACTGAAAATCCACCTCAAAAGTATGTTTATGTTTCAAGAAAACAAGAAACTAAAAAACCCAAAGAAAAAGTTATAGTTTCGAATATAACTGAGAGTGGTGACGAAAGTGATGGATTTGAGGAAATTGGAACTTCTATCAACAAAAATTTCAGCAAGGGTCTCACTAAAATGCAGGAGGAAAGTCTAAAACAAAGAAAAGAACTCGAAACTTTATTTAATGATGATAACGATGAGGAAATGGTGGACCCAGATTTAGATGCTTTTTCACTCGAAAATAAAAATAAAAATAAAAATAAATTAGAAAAGGATATAAATAACAAAAGTATGAATGATGATACTGAAATGATTGAAATAGATGTAGATAATGAACTGTCAGTTGAAAAAATAAATAAGAGTTCTTTCGATAATAAGTCCGGATCAAAGGTGAAATTATTTGCAGAATCCGAACTATTCTCTAAACAAAGAAATATTAGTGGCGAACCAGAAACTATTATAAAAAAAGAACCTCAAATGTCTAATTTTGTGGATGAAGATGGTTATCTTGTAACCCAAGTTGATAAAAGTTCTAAAACAACAAAAGCCAAACCAAAACTACAATCAAGACCTAAAGCAAAAAATAGTGTCAATGATGCAATTTCAAATTCAAAAAAGGGGAAACAAAGCTCTATAATGAATTTTTTTGGAACAAGATAAGAAGTTATTTGATATTTATACTATTAAAATACACAGAATCCTCAAGTTATATATTAGTTTTTTTAAAAGAATAATACAAAAAAAAAGTAGAAACAGGATAGCAATAAATAAATAATTCTTGCAAAACAAATGAGCTATATACAGGGCACAAAAATCAAACTAAAATAAAACGAAAAGTCATAGAGCAATAAAATAATAATATAAACGCAAAAAAAAAAATAAATAAGTGAAGCACCTTCAAGGAACCATTGACTGATTATAAAATATTCAATGAGTATATCTATGATATCCAAATTTCCTTTACTTTTTGCAATAATTAGATCCTTATTTTTAGTAAATTTGATTTTCATTATATCCATCATTTTATTAAATGATAAGTATTTAAAAAGATTAATTATTACTTTGTTTAAAGCCCTTTTTTCAAGAATTGAGGATAGATTCAAAATATCTTTTATTTCCAAGTAATCCTTAAAGAGCTGGGCGTAGTACCATCCATTGAGCATTTGGTGAGTTTGATAGAGTTCAAAGTTAGTAAAGCCTTTGTACTGGGATAAAATTAAGCTGAAAATATCATTATAGCTATACATTATCTCTTTAATATTTTCTACTATTTCTGATTCCTTGCTTAGCTTCAAAATATCTTTTTGGAGCTGAAGGTATTCATTGTACACTTCTTTTAATGCTTTGTAACGTGAAGAGTTTGTGGATATAGAAAAAGGACTGAAACTGGTAAATAAATGGTTGATCAGTTTAAGGGTAAGAAGACATTGACCCCAAATGTCATTGTTTAGAATAGGGCTAGGATTTTCTTCAATTGCATTTCCTGTTTTAGACTTATTAAAATTTGGATCTTGTTGGGGAAGACTTGTGCTGTTTTGTCCAGTTGTGTCATTATCAAAGGGGATTTCAGTGATAGTATCATCATTATTTGTTTTTTTTAGCTAATCCAGAAGCGGAATTTGGGGCAATTTTATTTTTATTTTGAGCTGTAGAATCTTTGGCCACAAAATTTGGATTTAAACTTGAAATGTTCTCTTCAATCTTATCTCTTAAAATAAGTGAACTATTGATTGATTGAAAAAAAGTTTCTGAATTGGGTATATCAAATGCCTGTTTTTTTTTGGAAAAAAACAACCTAATTCGAATTAGGCCTAATTCTGATTTAATTCTAAAATGATTCCCTCTGGTGAATTTTATCTTGGTTAAAGGTTCAACGTATTTGCTGGCGTAATCTTTCAAGCCTTCTTTGATTAAAATTTCTTTGATATTTGTTTTAAAAATTTGACTTGCAATTGATTTTAATACCAACTTTAATTTATTTCTCTTTTGAAATCCCTTTTAAATGGAAAACCATTTAAAATAAATTAGGAGGAATTTAGCCTTAAATTCTTCTTTCAAAGAAAGGGTTAAATTTTTGGCAGTATTATTATTATTTGGATCAGCTGGTTTAGATTTAGTTGTAAAAAAACCAACATTTGCTGAACCACATTGACATTGTTTTCATAAGATCAAAACGCTTTGTATTTAATAACTGTGAACTGTGCAATAGGTTCTTTCAGCACTTCTGGGCGTGCTGAGTCTAGACTCTTTCATCGTTTCCAATTCGCTGTTCGTTCAGTTAAGATCAAAGCTATTTATAAACGTGAGCCCATGCATCATGTATAACAGCACTTCCAGATGTGGTATAAGCTTGCATGCACATACTGGTTCTGATGGAAACCCTGAGGATCCCTGACAATCCAACATTGCTTGGCGCGGCTGCTGCTTGGCACAGCACCAAGCTCATCTTGACCACAAAAACCCCATCCAGCTTTATGGGCCAATCACAATCAACCTCAAATGCCTTCACCATCCGTTCCAAATTGTCAAGACAATAGGCTGTCTCAGCTGATTTCATCCCGGCTTCTGAGTATCCTAACTATAATTGATGATTTATAATTGATGATTTATAATGATTGCGGATTGTGCGGATTGTGCGGATTATGCGGATTTTGAGTGTTTTCTATTTATTTAATCCAAGTGATTCTTACATTTGAAAATTTGTCTCTGAATTCATCGAATCTCTCCTGGGTGTCATGAGTACATTTCAAGTTCACTCATATAGGGCAACTGTGGAAGAACTTTTTGATTGATATGCGATATATACATAGAAATACGCAAATGATTTAGGTTGTTCCAGGCCGAGAGTCCTTTCAAATTTTTTAGCGGGTTCTAAAGCAAATTCAACTTCATTTCGAATTCTCTCTCATCCAGTGATTTTTGCATGAAAATGGCCTGGAAAGTTGAGCTGATTGGAGAGGCACATAACTCACTATGTATTTTTTTAATTTTACTTTCTGATAAACTAAAAATTTTTAAATTCTCGATATGGTTTAAATTTTCAATTTTTGTAATATTATTAGATGATAAATCTAACCAAGTTAAATTCAGCATCTGGACTAAGTTTTCAATTTTTCTAATCTTATTATTTGATAAATTTAATCTTTTTAATTTCTTCATTTGATCTAAATTTTCAATTATTTCAATTTCATTACATGATAAATTTAACCAACTTAAGTTTACCATTTGATCTAAATTCTCAATTTGTTTAATATTATTTTCTGGATAAAATTAATTCAGTTAAATCCTTCATCTGATATAAATTTTCAATTTTTGTTATTTTATTCCTCGATAAGTTTAACCAAACCAAATCTTTCAAATTTCCAACCAAATTTTCGATCTTTGTTATTTTGTTACTGCTTAAATCAATTATCTCCAAATTTAACAATTTTGTGGGGAAACATCAAATTTTTTAATATAGTTTTTCTTTTAAAAATAAAAATTATAAATTGACAAACCCGTCAAAACAGTTTTCAATACTTTCAATACGATTTCCAGATAAATCTAATATTTTCAAATTGGCCATGTTTTTAGGGCTTTCAATATCTTGAATCCAATTACTATTGAGATACAATTCTTCTAAATTCGATAATGCACTTAAATTGTTTATACATCGGATGCGATTATTTGTCGAATAGACACTTTAATTGGTTAAATTTGAATACATTTTTAATCTTTGAAATAGAATTCTTCTTTAAATTTAGCTGGACTAGATTTTCACACCCATTAAAATTCTTAAACATTTTTATTTTGTTCTGAAATAATTTCAAAGTTGTCAAATTATTTGGAAATAACATATTTTTTATGCTTTTAATCTCACCTTTTGATAAATCCATGCGTTTGATTTTCTCGTTCAATTGAATGGTTTCCAATCTACCAAAGTTGTTATTTTCCATTTTGAAGTGTTTTAAATTTTTTAATTTTAACAAACCACATCCGATTTTACATAATTTCAATTTATTCAATTCTAATTTTGTCAAGTTAGAAAAATAATGATCAATATTTTCATCTGAGAAGATATATCGAGGTTCAATTTTAGAAATTTCGGGATAATCACATTTTTTTTCCGACCATCTAAAAACTTTCTGATAGAGCAGTTCATAGGTCAAAACATATCATAGTTGAATATTATTGTTTTTAGTGTGTGTTTCTGAGAAAGTAGTAAATCTTTCATTAGCGATCCACACTTCAAAATATCATCAGTTGCTATATCTCTTGGGTAAGCTGGATTAACTTCAATATATAAAAGTGATCGAACTAGAATTAAAAAAATTTTAACTGAACGGAACATACTGATTATGCTTTGATGATCTTTCAATAGACATTGATTGAGAAAAATCATTTCAAGATATATAGTTCTAGAAAATTGACTCAAATACTCTTTAAAAAGCGTAGTATCTTTGAGGTTCAATATTAAAAGACAGTTTGGGATAATATAGTCAGAAAGATCGAAACAACCGGGAATAGAAAGCCATGATTTTAATTCAACGGTTCAAAAAATTAATTCAAAATATGTTGCTTTAACAATTGGATTGGTGGATGAAATAAACAAAAATATGTGTTTAAAAGGTATCTTGGACAAAATAGCGTTGAGGATGTGTAGTGGTAGTCTGTCTAGTATATTTTGTCTGGTTTTCTTGATAATTTCAAGGTCCATATTGAATACAACTCTTTGAATTTGACACATATATTAGAGATGCGTATTTCAAAATAATAAACGCAAGTATGCGGAGCGTTTAGTACAAACCCGCATTGACATGCATGAGCCTAAGCAAATAAATAAGCTTTTAGTCTCTTTTTTTGACAGTTACCTCAAATATTCTATTGTTTTCTGGTTTTTTGAACCAAGAAGTCATTCACTGGATGACACTAGAGCAAAAAATGTCTCTGATCAACTGATAAAAAATAATCTGTTGGTATAGAAGTCTGTTTGCTAGCAGGTTCACACCAACAACAATTCGCTTTAGACAGTCAAGTAAATTCCATAAGTTTTGAAAATAGGCAGATTGTCATCGATCAATCTGCGATATTCAATAGGGTTGTTACCATCGAAAAGCCAAATGTTTTATTTTCCATATCCAATGGATTCCAGCAATTAAATAATAATATCGACAAGCACATCACTGCTTTAGTTAAAGGCGGTGGTGATACCCAAGTGAAATTGATAGGTCTAGACTAAGCGGAAATGAAAGAGTGTATGCTACTATTGAAAAGTGCAAACCATCTTTTTGCCAATTTTAAACCATTTACTCAAGGAAAAAAAAATGAAAGATATCAGCAATTTAAAACCATTGTTGATTTATGCGACAATTGAAGATACAATATTGTCTCCCTTTTTAAGTATGGTAATCCCAAATTAAATGTTAAGGTTATCATTGAGAGTTATAACACAATATATGATAACATCTGTGTCAATTACAGACCATTTACTTTCTATGAGCTTTACCAAGTACACACCCTTCTAGGTGGTTGGTACTACATACAACTCTGCCAGTTATATTGATACCGACATGTTAATGAGATTACCAGCCACCATCGACAATAATGTTTTGAAAGCCTTAATAAATCTATTAAAGCGTCTATCATTTAACAGAAAAATTGACTTGTTATTTTTAAAATTCAAAAATACAGGAGAAGTTATCATTATCGGTAAGGAAGGCGGTACAGATTTCATTGACTTAATTATGAGCTAATCGTTGGATTAACTTATTATAGAAAACAAGTTCTTTTGCTACTTAATTTGCTGTGAAAAGCACTTTCACACACCCGATTATTTAAGTATTGATATGAACAGCATTATTTTTGACTGGCAGTTTTTAATTTCCTGCCAATGATGAATGCAATTTTCCCAAGTAAAAAATCATTAAACTGTATCATAATCTATTAAACTAATTGAAAGATTTTGAGATTCCAGGTAATGTTCAAACAGTTTTTTTGAATCACGACAATTTTCAGGAGTTCTCCGTTAAGCCCAACAAAACCTAGCATAAATTAAAATTACTTTATTTGGATCATAGTCTATCGATAGATGAAAAAAATCAAATAAATATTTCTCCAAGTGTTCAAAAGTTGCATCTCCCACCTACATTACACTGATTGAAACATAGAAATATCCAGCACTTCAATATCCATTTATTGTTTGATTTATGAGTTGATAAGTTTATCTTTCAGAGTTGGCCAACTGTTACACATTTTTTCCATAGCATTTAAACAAATAAATAAAAACTTTAACTCATTTTCTGGAACGTGACAGCTTCTTCCCAATGGGGAAGTTGTTTGTTCGACACGAAAAATGTAAACACGAAAATCAAAATTTAATTCAAAATTTGGAGTCATTATTGTCTCTTGAAATTGATTTCTAACTCCAACAACTGAACAAACTCGTTTGGCATCACAACAATACCACAATAATATCATACAATACCTTCAAATGTCTGCTTTTGATGTTGCTGAAGTCTTCTCGGCTCGAGTTCTTCCTGGTGAGGACACTCCCAATACATCTTTCTCCAAAATAATAAAGGCTTTTCGTTCGTTCATTCTTGAGTTCAGATTGGATACACAGTTCATCTACAGAGACCAATTGCGAGAAAACTTGTTGCGGAAAGAGTATAGTCTTGTAGTAGATTCGGATGACTTAATCCAGTTTAATGAAGAGCTACAAAAGAAACTATATGACTCTCCTGCCGAAAACATACCACTTTTTGAACAAGCGATCAATGAGATTGCCAAAAAAATCGCATATCTATCCTCTGATGAAGTTCCAACTGATTTTCCCAATTGCCAACTAATCTTGAAGTCTAATGACAGCTTGATATCAATAAGAGATTTAGATGCCTTTCATATTTCAAAAGTCGTTCGCATCGCTGGGATAATAATCAGTGCATCTGTTCTAACATCCAAACCAACTTCGGTTCAAGTGGTTTGTAGATCTTGCAAACATACCATGAAAATTGCTGTCAATTCTGGTTTTGGATCAGTAACTTTGCCCAATAGATGTCTAGCTCCTCCCAATCCTGGGTCTGAGCCCAACCAATGTCCTTTGGACCCTTATGTCATTGTTCATGACAAATCGAAATTTATCGACCAGCAAATCCTTAAATTGCAAGAAGCTCCAGACATGGTTCCTGTCGGCGAGATGCCTAGACATATTCTATTATCTGCTGATCGATACTTGACCAATAAAGTGGTTCCAGGCACAAGATGCACCATTGTGGGCATTTATTCTATATATCAGTCAAAGGTGAAAAATGTGCAAGCTGTTGCAATTCGAAATCCGTATTTGAGAGTGCTAGGTATTCAGACTGATGTTGACCACACTGCCTCTGGAAACGCTATATTCACTGAGGAAGAAGAGGAGGAGTTTATAAAACTATCTAGAAAACCAAACCTATATGAATCCTTTGCGAAATCCATTGCTCCATCCATTTATGGCAATGATGATATCAAAAAGGCTATAGCGTGCTTGTTATTAAGTGGATCGAAGAAAATACTTCCTGATGGAATGAGATTAAGAGGAGATATAAATGTTTTACTACTAGGTGATCCAGGGACAGCTAAATCACAATTACTAAAATTTGCTGAAAAGGTGTCTCCAATCGCCATTTACACATCAGGTAAGGGCTCGTCTGCTGCAGGTTTAACTGCTTCGGTTCAAAAGGATTCAAGCACAAGGGAGTTTTATTTGGAAGGAGGTGCAATGGTTTTGGCTGACGGCGGTGTAATTTGCATCGATGAATTCGATAAAATGAGAGACGAAGACAGAGTTGCAATCCATGAAGCTATGGAACAACAAACAATATCTATAGCCAAAGCTGGGATTACGACAGTGCTAAATTCAAGAACATCCGTTCTAGCAGCCGCTAATCCAATATTTGGTACTTATGATGAGATGAAAAGTGCTGGTGAAAATATCGATTTCCAAACAACCATTTTGTCTCGTTTTGATATGATTTTTATCGTAAAGGATGAGCATAATGAACAAAGAGATATCTCAATAGCTAACCATGTTATGAATATCCATCTCGACAAAGTTCACCAAGTTGAGGGTGAGATCCCCATTAATAAAATGAAAAGATACATTTCTTATTGCAAAGCTAAATGTGCTCCTAGACTATCTGAAGAAGCTGCTGAGAAATTAGCCTCGTATTTTGTGGAAATTCGAAGTGAATTGAGCAAACGTGAAAGAATGAAAAGTGAACGTTCTTCGATTCCAATCACAGTTCGTCAACTAGAGGCCATCATCCGTATATCTGAGGCATTAGCAAAACTTCATCTATCACCAGTGGCCACTGAAGAACATGTTGATGAAGCAATACGATTGTTTAGAGCGTCTACAATGGATGCTGCTAGTCAAGGAAGCGAAACTAGAGCCGAGTTGGCTTCAGAGGTGTCGAAAATCGAGGACCAATTAAGAAGACGATTACCAATTGGTTGGTCGACATCGTATAAAACTATTAAAAAGGAATTTGTCAACAATAAAGGGTTTTCTCAAGAAGCATTGGATAGAGCTTTATACATTTTAGAAAAGCACGAAACCATTCAGTTCAGGTTTCAAAGGGCCAATGTTTTTAGATGTGGTGCGTAGTTTTTTTGTTTTTTTTTGTCTTTTTTATTTTATTGGATTAGATTTTCGTTTTATATCAATTAATTATGGTTCACAAGAACTGTTATTACTTCATTTACAATGCCTTAGTTGTTCTAGTTTTTCTGGTTTTGTTTTCCAATACTATATTGTTATTTGAACCAAAAATCCAAACTTACAGCTCAAGCTGAAATAAAAATTAAAAGTACGTATATTTTAAAAAATAGATAATTTATAATTCCTAAGAAAATGTTTTTGTTTTTTGTGCTAGTGGAGCAACTATTACAGTAGCCCGATGAAGAATATTCTCAATTCTCACTTTCAACGGTTTAGATTCACAAACAACTGTTAAGTCAAAATAATCAATAGTGGCCTCGATTTTATCTATTTTAATTATTCCGCCAGATTTATCTTTAGTTTCATGAAACCAATCCCCAAATTGAGCTCTCAAAAAACAGGATATTCTGTGTATTCTGGTTCCTATCGAGTAGTCAGCATGTTGCAAAATCAACTGTTTACTTAGTATCTCAGGCATATCAAACTCTTTCTTGAATATTTGTTTCTTGTCTTCGATTTCTGTTTTCATTTTCAGTTCATTTTCTGTTTTCATTTTCAGTTCATTTTCGTTTTCATTTTCATTTTCATTTTCATTTTCATTTTCATTTTCAATTTTAATTTCATTTTTATTTTCAATTTTAATTTCATTTTCATTTTCAATTTCATTTTTTACTTTTATTTCTTTTTCCACTTTAACTTCATTCCCCACCTTTATTTCTTCTACACCTTCTGTTTTAACTTTTGTTTTAGCTTCACTGTTATTTTCAGTTTTAGGTTCGTTTTCATCTTTTAAATCAATTTCAATTTCCGTTATTTTAGAATGATTGTATTCTTCTTTTTTATGATGCTCATCAACGTGTTCACCATCATGACCATGAATATGATCACAAGATTTTGAAGATAATTTGACGGAGGAAGGAAGTGAATCTATTGATAATAAAATTGCAATTACAGAATCAGCTAATGAATCGTTTATAAGACCGCTAGTCCATTGTATTGTGCAAATTTGATCTTCTAAAACAATAATAATATCATCCATTACTTTTAATTCAAATTCATTTTCATCATCATTTAACACTTCAACATAGCCAAACATTTGAATTAAATGCCAATAAAGTATATCTGGACCACAACTTATTCTTATTGTTTGTCTTTCTTTAATCACCGTGGTAGTGAGTCCAGCATATTCTCTAAGATCATCAACCCTTAATAAGTTAAGATCAAAATTCTTAGATACCAAGACGCCAGATACAATTTCGTTTTCTTTTGGTTTAACTTCGGCTATTGAGCCCATTGCTTTTGCAATTTTAATGCCTTTGAATTGTATGTGTAATCTATCACAGTTTCTGGGATTGTAAACTTTGACTTCTTTTTTAGTGTTTTTAAACTTATGATATTTTGACAACAAAGCACTTTTTAATCTACCCATTGGGTTTGATTCACCATGAACCAAAATAATCGATTTGGGATTGACCAACTCGATAAATTTTGAATTTTGATTGAAATCAACATGAGCAGCAAAGGATATTTCTTCAATTTTTATTCTTCTTGTTATTGATTCAGAGCCTTTGACAGCGGGAATTATATCAGGTTCAGATAGTAGGTTTTTAGCCATAGTTCCTTCAACTGAGTAACCAGTCATTAAGACGAGGTTTCTTTCATCTGGAGCCCATCTTTCCAACAATTCTCTTGAAACTCCATTTTGTAGCATACCAGGACTGGCTATTACTACACAGGGGCCCAAATCATCAAATTTATCTAAATTCTTAATGCTTTTTATATATTTAAACTGAAAGGGATTTGAGTTTTGAGATCTAAATTTTTTTCTAATATCATCATTCATCATATTAATATAAGTTTGATATACAGACATACATTTTCTTGTTAAATTCGAAGCGTAAAAAATACCTATATTTTTCAAATCAGGATTTTCAGCCCAATATTGATCTAAGATTAATAAAATTTCCTGGGCTCTACCAAGAGCAAAGACTGGCAATAAAATTTTGCCAGAATTATTTATGGTATTATGAATTAAGCTCGTTAATCTCAATTCTTTTTCGTCTATCTGTTCATGAACTGCAGTACCAAAAGTAGATTCACAAATTAGTAAATCGGGTCTATGAGGAGGAACTTCAGCGGGATTTAAGTGACGATCTTTCTCCCTGGAGTAATCACCAGTAAATAAAATCTTCAAACCACCAATTTCTAAGAGATACATGCAAGCACCAAGAACATGACCAGCGTGATAAGCAGTGAACCTAATACCATCAACTTCAATCGTCGAGTGATAGTCAATTGGTTCGATTCTATCATAAGAATCAGTCAAATCATCGTCGGTATATAGCGTAGAGGAATTATTATTATCACCGATTGAAGTCACTCTAACAAAATCACTTAATAGCCAACGATAAATGGCCTTTGTTGGATGAGTCATAAATACTCTTCCTTTGAATTTGGTATGTTGCATTACATAAGGTAAAGAAGCAGCATGGTCAAGATGAAAGCTTTTAAAAAAATAAATTAACAAAAAACAAAAAAATAAATAATGAACGAGTAAATAAAATAATTTTATATATTAGTATTCAGTCACTTTAGGTAAAAAAAAAACAATTTTGAGATAGAGGAAAATATAATGATATGTTTGAAGAATTAACAAAAAAAATAATGAAAAAAATAATAGTTCAACTGACTAAAAACACCAATCAAGTATGAAATTGTTGTGTAATTTAGTTGAATTATAGTTGAATTAGACGAACACATACTGACTAATGAGTAAAATATCCACTTTTTCCAAATCAAATTCATCATAAAAGGGCAAAGAGGCCATACCTGAATAAGCAGGATGAATTCCAGCATCAAGCTGCAATAAGAGGAATTAAAATATTAGTAAAGCTGGAAATTAAGAATTTTCTGTTTTTGTTTTTTGTTTTATTATCTTGTAAATTTAAAATTATTTTGATTTTGATTTGATTTTTATCTGATTAATGCCGATATTTGAATTTTAATTTTCGGGCTTCAAACAGCTTTAAAGCCAAATCAACTCACAGTTATTAACACTCGATGGAAATACATACCATGACAGTTTTGCCTTTGTACTCAATTATATGACAAGATCTTCCAACCTCATTACCACCACCCAAGCAGTGGAACTTCAATAAATCACTTTCATCAACCTTTGAGCAAACAAAAAAGAGTTAGTAATCAATTGTATAGGGCATGAGAAAAGCAGTAGAATTAACAAAACATACAAATTTATCTTCCTTCTCATCGAAATTAGACATTGTGATGAAGCGTTGTTAGGATTTATCAAGAATGCAATTTTTCATTGACCATTCTGTGCACTTTTGCCTCAGAAAAAGAAGCAATTTTTGAAGCTCAGATCCGGTCAAGTGACTGCGATCCACTGCACTGGAAAACGTGAGTTGCTGCACTATATCGTATAAACATGTATGTTCATATGCATGTGTATATGTATGTAGTGCATATCGTGTCCATAAGGGTGGTTTAAGTCTCACGAAAAGAATTGTGGTTTCAAAGCAAAGGAACCATTGTTGGTTTTATCTCCACCTAAAGTAAAAGATCAGAAAGCCCATAGATAAAAAAAGGAAACAATGGGACTGGAAATTGTGCTATAATAATCTATAATTTTTATATATCTGACTTAGGTATCTATTGGAGGGTTGGCCGAGTGGTCTAAGGCGGTAGACTTAAGATCTACTGGGAGATTTCCCGCGCGAGTTCGAACCTCGCATCCTTCATTTTTGTATTTTTGGCGTATGTATCGACATGGTAAGAAGAAAATGGATGCTACACATTGCAAAATCAGACAAATAAATAAATTAAATCAACCTCTCTAGGTTATGCTTGATTTAAATTCAAGACTTGCCTCAGCTTGCTCAGAATCAAGGTGTTTGGAGTTGTTTTTTTAGGTGAGTTGAACCAGTATTTTATGTAGAGTGGAAAAAGGAATTAAAAAATAGTAAAAAATATGCTATGAAATATAGGTTGTAAAATGTTAAAGAGGCGTTAAATAAAAACACATACAACTGCTCTCAGAAGTTCCAACTGTTGCTTGAGTTATATGACTCTGGTTTGATCACTGCGATCTTCATCATTCAGTTCTTCATTATCCAAAAAAGTCCCAAAAATGCCATAACTTTCTGCTCCAATCTCGCTGTTTTCAGAAAAATGACATCCCTAAGCTATTTTCTATTCCTGAATATATTATCATCTATAGATAAAGGTGATGAACGATAAACTCTGTCCAGTCGAAACCAAAAAGCTATTACATTGGAACTTTTTATCCAATAAATCTCTATATGATTCAAATTATCATTCAGCTTTAATTTTGCTTTTTTGATATTATTTTGCAATATCAAATTTTCAATGATTTTATATCCCTTGGCAACTCAAATGATATAGAACCAAATTCATTGAAACTTAAATCTAAAGTCTCTAATTTTTTTAAAAGGTTAATTTTATGGAATTTATTGATTGACTTAATCCTATTATTTCTTAGAATCAACACTCTGAGATTCTCCAGCAAACCAAGGTTTTTTGGACATTTCAATAAATTCCATGACAAATCAAGATGAAATAGCTTGAACCCAAAGGGTTCAAATCGGATTGAAAAATTTTCAAGATAATTTTTTGAAATAAATAGCCGTTAAAGACTATACGGAATGAAGATATTCCTCAAGTTTTTTATTTTGTTATTATTTAAATTAAGATATTTCAAATTATGTTTCTTATCATTAGGCAGTATGGAAAAGTTTTCAAGACAATTATGTGCAATATTTAACTATTGAAGGGTATTTGGAATTAAAAAATGTTTCAAGCTTGTTAATCTATTATGACTCAATCCAAGATATTTTAATAATTTAATTTCTGATATATCTTCAAAACAAAACTTTTCAATTTTATTGAATGAAAAATCAAGTCTTACAACATTTTCTGGAACATGAATTCTTTCTAAATTTTTTTGAATCGATTATGAATAGCCCGAAGTTTTACTAATTTTTTAAATTTTCCTTTTTTTAAAAAATAACTGTCCAACTTGTTTCTACATATATTTAAAGTCTCAAGATTTTCTAATGCATCAAAATCATTTGGTAGCCTTTGAATCCCTATAAAACTCATGTCCAAGAAAGTTAAAGATTTTAATAAAGTTAAACTACCAATATCATCAATTTTATTTCCAGAAATAATTAAAGTTTGAAGTTCCACTGAGAAATTTCATTAAAATTTAAGTCCGAGTTTTGAAATTTTGTTGATTCTACTATACTATTAATTTTGTTGATTCGGTTAAAGCTAGCATTTAAATAAATTAAATTATTATTCAACTCTTTCAAACAGTCAACATTTTCTACTTGATTGTATGAAAAATCTAGATATTTTAAGTGTTTCAATGAAGCTAAAAATTTAATACTTTCAATTCTATTACATTTTATGTTTAATTTAGATAGGTTGACCAACTCTTTCAAATTTGGAATACATTCAAGATTATTGGAACTTAAAACCAATTCTTTTAGTCCAGGTAATGCACCAATAACATTAATATTGATAAATGAGGTTAAACTGCTGTGCAAATTCAATTTTTGTAACGTTTTTAATTTTAATAAAGGTTCAATTTCAAAAATAGAATTGTTAGCCAAATTTAAACTAATCAATTCAAAGTCTTGTTTAATATTTTCAATATCAATTAGCTTATTATTAGATAGATTTAATTTTTTTAGCTTGGCGAAAGACGAAATTTTGGGTATAATTGACAGTATTGAAGCAACTGTACAATTAAAAGTTGAAAACTCCATAAATGAAAAAAATCCTTTTAAAAAATTCATATTATTAAATTTAAAACCATCATCACAATGTAGCTTATACAAAAAATTACTTCTCAATTTGTTTAGATAAAGATTTCGCTTTCTATGAAAAAACAAATTTCCACTGCAATGTGATTTATATTTCAAATAATATTTAAAATTTCTTGTTGGAAGTTTTGTTAAATCGTCTGAAGTCCTTGCAAAAAAAAGTTTATTGAAAAACCAAAATTTGTGACAATCATCAAATATAAATCCCTTGAGATGAATGAAAAATGATTTCAAGTATTTTGAATGCAAAATAATTAATAATTTCGAAAAAACTTCAAGCATTTCATATTAAAAATTCAAAGTTTTCGCATTAGCAATAATATTAAATTTAATTTTTTTTAACATTTTTGTGTTTAATAGAATAGAAGTTAATATTTGACTCGAGTCTTGATTTAAGTCTGCAATATCTAAATTTATTGTAAGATTATTAATAATTTTTATATGTCCAATATTAATTTTATCAAAATCTTTAATATTAATTTGAACCCAAAAATCTGGCACCTTTAAAAAACAAAACCCAACTTCTGAATAAATGTTTTTTGGGTTAAATAGCTTATAAACAGCATATTTGCTACTGGATAAAGAAATGAAATTAAATAAAGTGAGAGTAGCAGCGATTTGAACAGTTTTAATTTTGGATAAAGTAAGTAGCAAACAAAGATCTTCAGGAAGATGATAAAAAGTCTTTTCAAGTAAGTCAACAGGAAGTTGATCCATTTTAAATAGTATATGATGAGAGTCGATTGTCATTATTATATCAGATAGGAATTCAGCAACGCAATATTCTAATTGCAAAAGTGAAGAGTTGAATATTTATAAGTTGAAGATCCAATTTAATCAATTAAATAATTTTTCATCATTGTTTCATAATAATGAATTCACTAAATCTGTTTCAAATTGCATGTTTTATTGTAAACATAAGCGAATCATCAACATTAACCATTATTATGCCTTGCAATATATTTGTTTTCATTTGATCTGTTTCGGATTATATCTTGGGATCTTATAATGTTGGTAATACGAAGCAAAACCAGTTCTATTATATTTTTGCCCATTTTATTGACGCTGCTTCAGCAAAGAGGGACCCGCAGGCCGAAGGCGTGAAAGTCAAACACCAATAGAACTTCTATGAACCAAATTCTCAATTCTGTGAAGCTCAGGCAAAACATGAGTTTGGACAGAGTAAATCCTACAGTGAATCGACTTGATCTAATTACAATTGACAATATTAACCCAAACCATTCAACCATTATAAATGGTTAAAACTAAATAAAAAAATTAAATGGTCTCTAGCAGGATCGAACTGCTGATCCCCGCGTTATTAGCACGGTGCCTTAACCAACTGGGCCAAGAGACCTTTGTGATGCTTCTGCAAATTTATTAAAATATTTGTAATATTACTATTGTGACTAATTATTTGTTAAAACAATTGATTTTGCCTTGCTGGGTGAACTATTTGTAATAATCTTTAATTTAAAGTTACATAGCAAACTCATTTGTCGTAATATTTCATAAAAGTAGACTGAGATCTTGGGTATCATAGAGATGTAAAGAACTCACTATATAAATCCAAGAGATTGTGAAAACTCATTTCAAAGACCTAATTTGACCAAATTTACCCTGCTTTCAACTTTTTGGATAAAATAAAAACCACAAGATTAATCTTTGCGCTTCTTTCTATTCTTCAATTTGGAATAAGGATTGCAAGAATAATATTTTAGAGTCGTTTGTCTTGATTATGTTTTATAGTTAGACAAGCCAAACCAATGAGCATGAATTTCAGTGATGTGTCATAACTATTGAAGACGTGTTTGTTATTTGAAGTATTACTTTCTCAGGTCCGAGATAAACACTCCCGCTTAATCGCATCCTAATTGTTGATTATTACAAATTGACTAATAGTTTTGATGCTTCATGCCCGGGATATATGTTATATATTTCAATATAAGCCATTATTTTTACAATCCTTTTGTTTGTTTTTTTAAAAAATAACTGCTAAGAGCACACCTTTGGGGGTTCTTGCACGGTGCTGTTTATTAGTCCGTATATAAACTACAAAAACTGTCCCTGTAATTTTACCATGGATGTGAGAAAACCCTAAAGGGAAGAAAACTCACATCAAGGACGAATGAATATAAATAAGAAATAGATGTTATATCGTGTTTACCTTATAAATTGCCATACATGGGTAACAAAAACATATAGTGTCTGTAGGCCCTCTTTTGTTCCTAGGTAATTGTGTATGATTGCAGTCTCAATACAAACGGTTAACACTGTAGGATTTTGTGCTTTGATTCTCTCTTTAATGTCAAGTGGGCATTTGTTGTAACGAATCCATGATCATATAAAGGTAGAGAAGTATATCAGAAAGAAAAACGTAGAAAAGATCGCCAGCCCTTCTTATAGGGAACTGGGTTAGATCACAGAGCGTCACGGGAGCAGACCGGTAACAAATACCGAGGAACCAACAGGAGCCAAATGTAGACATCCGACAGGCTCACAACATGTTTTAGAGGAATGGTGATTTCTGTGTTACAAAAATAATTTTTCATTGAGTGTTGAGTAACTTAAAGAGATAGTGATTTTCGTTTTGTTTCTTGCAGTGGTGTTCCTCCAAAATGGATATATTGGAATTTGTCTTTTGTATCAATTGTTAGCCCGTTTTTCAATGCCCACGGAATAAGCTTGTATAATAGTTTTTGTATCTTCTACCTATTTTTTTGAATTGTTCCTATTGTGTATATAAAAATATCATCAATGTATGTTGTTGAATAAAGTTTGTTTCTTCTAATGAATTCGTTGATTTTTTTACAATCCTAAAAATTTGTCCATTGTAGTTTTACGATTTAAGCTCTTAGTAATATTAGTAATACGGCTAAAGCTTGACATTCTAAGGAAGGTCTCTTGGCCCAGTTGGTTAAGGCACCGTGCTAATAACGCGGGGATCAGCAGTTCGATCCTGCTAGAGACCATTTAATTTTTTTAGTTTTTGCAGAAGAGGCTAGACTTTTTGGCATATTATTTCATTCCATCAAGCTGTTCTCTTTCTGCCTCTTGTGCTTCCTCATCTCCTTTGCTCTCTGCTTCTACGATGATTACTTTACTGGCTGTGAAAAGGCGTCTCAGACAGTACAAGCACTTCATTGTGTTCATTGTTATTTTGTTTATCATCTATTACCTCCAGAAAATAGGTCTGGAAGAGTACGACGACTCCTCCTGGTACACTGTCAATGACTACAATCAAGTTGAGCCCTTCACAATCAAAGACTTGGACATCAATGGCTTTTACCAAAACTATAATCAGGCAAACACCAAAAATAGGGCCAATTCCAATCCTAAAACTCCCAAAAAGAAAAACCATGAGAATGTTCACGATAGTAGTGCGAAACTTAAAAATAAGAACAACAATAAAAACATCAACTTGAGTGATGAAGAAGACAAGATATCAGATCTACAAAGAGACTTACAAAGAGAAAAATCCTTCAGAAAAAAATTAAGCCAATTGACTAGTTCATGCGAAGACTACTTAGATTACTCTCAAGAGATTCATCCTCCTTTATCAAATGGCAATTTAAAATTACCATTTCAAAGACCCTTGAAGGAATGTAGAACTTTTGCTTCCACTGCTGTTGAAAAAGTGATTCTGGATCTTTTACCAAAATTCAAAAATCAAGATTTAGCTAGACTCTTTGAAAACGCTTTTCCTAACACCTTGGATACAACTATACTATATCATAAAAATGTCCAACCTTTTGAAACTTTTGTTGTAACCGGTGATATTCATGCTCAATGGTTAAGAGATTCAACACGACAGTTATCTGTCTATCAACCTCTACTTAAATATGATTCTCTTTTGAAGAAATTGGTTAAAGGTGCAATCAACACTCAAGCAAATTATATTTTGGCCTCTCCTTATTGCAATGCATTTCATCCTCCAATTAATTCTGGTGTTAAAAGACAACCTTCAACTATTGATACTGTCTTTCCAGTTCCCAACTGGAAACATGTCTTTGAATGTAAATATGAACTAGATTCATTGACTTCCTTTTTAACTCTAACAACTGAATATTTCCAAAGCACAAATGATTACTCCTTTGTTAATGATAATTGGATTGATGCCTTTGAAAATATTTTAACCGTACTAAAAAGAGAGTCCTCTCCAACTTTTGATTCAAATGGTAATCTATTACCATTTTATTACACCTTTCAAAGGCAAACTAAATCCAGTTCTGAAACTTTACCTTTACATGGCACCGGCAATCCTGTTAATTTCAACACAAATCTCATTAGATCTGCTTTCAGACCAAGTGATGATTCAACTATTTTTCAATTTTTGATTCCATCAAATGCCCATTTATCTGTTGAGCTATTAAAAATATCTAAAATATTAACCAAATTTGAAATCTTGAAAAAACATGCTGATATTTGTGAAAAAATCGCTTTGAATATTAAAAACTCAATTTATAATTTTGCTGTTTTTAATCATTCCTCAGTTGATAATGACGATAACAATCAGGTGTTTGCTTATGAAATTGATGGATATGGTTCAGCTTTATTTATAGACGATGCAAATCTCCCTTCTTTATTATCATTACCCGATATGGGATTTTTGGATAAAAATGATCAAATTTATTTAAATACGAGAGATCTAATTTTAAGGAACTCAGGCAATCCGTATTATCTAAAGGGTAAATATTTTGAGGGAATTGGTGGTCCCCATATTGGATTGAACAATGCATGGCCAATGTCTCTTTGTGTTAGAATTAGAACAACTGATAATGACGAGGAAATTTTGAGAAATCTTGATTTGTTATTATCCACAACTGGTGGTCTAGGTTTAATACACGAAAGCATTGATGTTAATAGTAAAAATGGGCTAATCTATACAAGATCTTGGTTTGCATGGGCAAATTCTGAGTTTGCTAAAACGATTTTGGATTTAGCTGAAAGAAAACCTCATTTAATTTTCAAGGATGAATATTCAAGCACTCTGTATAGTATTCATGATAGTTTTAAAGATAATAAAAATAATAAAAATAATAAAAATAATAAAGATGGTGATGATAATGAGAAAAAAAGTAATGAAAAATGAAAAATGAAAAATATAAAAAGGGTGAAATAAAGGAGTATTATTTATTAAATTTTTTATTTATTCAATTAGTATAATACTTTTAGTTAAAGATTTGTGTTATTTTATGTATTTAAAACTATTTTTTTATTTAATTTTGATTAGTAGTTAATTTTTATTTCAATTCAGTTATAGTTAATTCTATTTGGCATTATTAATTTTTTTTTT